>NC_056743.1:785249221-785314221 GCF_019279795.1 Protopterus annectens
TATATAGTTGGGGGGTGTGGGGTTTACAATGGTACGGTATTTCGTTTGCAGTTTTGGGCAAGTGTTTACTTGCCCTGGGATAAATTCCATGGTTCGAGCTTTCAGTTATGATATTGTCATCTTGAGATACTGAAATTCGACAATTTCAGTATTTCGAGGTTTGAAAGTGAATCCACAAATACACAAGCAACAAATGGCTACAAAACATGAGCAGGTATTTCACAAATCAACATGCAATTATTGCAGAGCATGAGCTGTGGGTGAATCATAAACTGTAGAACTATTCTGTATATCCACACCACCAGAAATGGTGGGATGAAAGTTAATTGGGGCCTACAGTAGCACAATAACATTATACTGAGTGCAAAGAAAAACATAAATGCAACAGCAAACTATATACAGTTATGTTCTAAAAAGTATAGATGGGCATAGACTGAAGTTCTGTCTTGTTTCTTATGTGATCAACATCCAGCAGTTTGCAAACTAGATGGCTGAATATCTGAACACAGCAGAAATGACAGTGGAATGGCTAACATTCTTCATGGCTGAATTGTGAAGAGACAAAATGCATTTACAAGATGTTAATGCTAGTCTTGTGCTACACACTTACACTTATTTTCATGTCCTGAAAGGGACATGATTCAGGACTTAGAGATGAAGAAATATCTTTAAATCGCAAAGTAAGCACTTATAGTATTATGGTTGAGAAGCAAATAAAAAGACGTTACACTGGTGTAGTCAAACACAAAGATAGTCCGATAAGGTAAAAAAGGACTTTACTGGCCAGTTGTGTTACGGGTTCTGTAATAAAGTCCTTTTTTACCTTATTGGACTATCTTCGTGTTTGACTACACCATTGTAACGTCTTTTAATTTGGTTTGTTTTTTTGGTTCCGTTACTTGAGTGTTTTGAGTAGCTGCGGTGGTGGTGCTGTGGTAGCGTTGTCGCCTCACAGTAAGATGCTGTCCAGTTCTATTCTCAGTTAGAGCGTCTTCTGCGTGGAGACATGCGTGAATGGGCGTACATTCGTTGAAGGTTGTCTGGCAGAGCTGGCAACTCGGTATGTAAAAATCAACTGCTAATCATTAGCGAACTGGAGTTCTGCTGTGGCGACCCTTAGCCGGGAAAAGCCGAACGACACAACAGCAACAACAACTTGAGTGTTTTGAGTGGTGTTGATCGAGAAGGAGTTTCATGACTGTCATGTAAATAAACCCACAATATCAAAATGAGGATGAAAACTTTGAATTACAAAAATAGTACATAATATTTAAAAATAATCTGTTCAATTACTATGTAAGTGTTCTTGCAGGATGGCTCTGTTCCCTGCACCCACTGATATATACATTCACTGACTCCCTAGACAGCCAGTAGAGCTAAACAGGAAAGTAGGCCATTTTGTTGAATGGGAATCACTGATCCCAGTCTGACTGACATTTTAAATGGAAACTAGATGAGTGGGCTGTTTTGTCATTAACAGCATTTTCAGCCTAAGATAACCTCAACTTGAAAATAGTATTTTCTTTAGACCAGGTGTGATGATCTAGAACAGTGTTTCAGAAACTGGGGTCCATAAGATAAATTCTAGGGGTCCGTGACCTCGCTTGCACCCACCTGGATTTTGGGCAATATCCATGACTGACCCTGTAAATAAAGAAAGAAAAGTTGCAGTTCTCATCCACAATTTAAACAAAAGACCAGAAAGAAACTTCCCTGTTTGCAGCTGAGCAGCTTAATTTTCACATTTGTGGCTAAGCAGCTGCTTGCCCATAGTTTTTAGATAAGAAGGAAAACTTCCATGCTTGTAGGTGACACTGAGCAGCTGCTCACTGGCTTTGTGTTTTCTGCCAGCAGTTAGAACTTGGAGGGAAATTTAAACAACTGTTCTGTTCCCTCTAAGTAAGACAAGTCCTGGATTTATGTTGGTCGCTGTATGGGTATGGGTATGGGTATGCTTTCCTCTCCCTTTTGCCAGCTAATAGAAATTACTGCAGAGCTGATGATCTGGACAATCTTGTTGAAAGTCCTTGAAGGTATTTTTTTTTTAAATCAAGGCTTGAATAAGAAGCGTTGCCTGAGTGTAACTGTCAACTGTTAAGATTTTTGCAGAATGTCCATATTTTTGCCTTATTAGGTCTGTTTCTTATAAAATGGTGTTTTTCTGGCAAATTCCTGGCAAATCATTGAGGACTGAAGTCATAAAATAATGTCAGACATTTCAGCTTTAGATTTCATATGCTTCAGAAAATTTGTACTAATGCAAAACCTGTTGTTCTGTCAACTTTCTAAGTTTATGAGGGCAATATTTAAAATGTGTCCTTAGTTTTGGCCCTTTGTTCCCCCCCCCCCATTAAGGCAAGCTTTGCCCATATTTCTAGAGCTGAAGAGGTTGAGAGGTATTGTGTGTGTGTGTGTGTGTGTGTGTGTATGTGTGTGTGTGTGTGTGTGTGTGTGTGCGTGTGTGTGTGTGTGTGTGTGTGTGTGTGTGTGTGTGTAAGATGGAGGTAGGTGTGTGTGTGTGTGTGTAAGATGGAGGTAGGTGTGTGTGTGTGTGGGTGTGTGTAGGGAGGGAGGGAGGCAGGTAGGTGTGTGTGTGTGTGTGTGTGTGTGTGTGTGTGTATGTGTGTGCGCATGTATGTAAGAGGGAGGGAGGCAGGTAGTGGTGTGTGTGTATGTGTATAAGAGGGACGGAGGCAGGTATGATTGTGTGTGTGTATGTGTGTAAGAGGGAGGGAGGCAGCTAGCTGTATATGTGTGTGTGTAAGAGGAAGGCAGGTAGATGTGTGTGTGTGAGAGGGAGACAGGCAGGTGTGTGTGTGTGTGTGTGTGTGTGTGTGTGTGTGTGTGTGTGTGTGTGTGAGAGAGAGAGAGAGAGAGAGAGAGAGAGAGGGAAAGAGGTGGGTATATGAGGTAGGCAGCATACCCTTCAGCTTTCCAATTTTTTCAGAATGTCCAGATTTTTGCCTCATAATTTGTCTGTTTCTAATAAAATTGTGTTTTTTTCTGGAACGTCCTTGGCAAATCTTAGAGGACTGAAGTCAGAAAATAATGGCAGACATTTGAGCTTTAGAATTCATATCCTTCAGAAAATTTGTACCAATACAAAACTTGTTATTCTATTAACTTTCTAAGTTTATAAGAGCAGTAATTAAAATGTATCCTTAGTTTTGGCCTTCTGTCCCCCCATTATGACAGGTGCATTCTTCATAGAATTTAGTTTCAAGTACATTTGCAAAAAATGTGTACTTCAAGGGAAGAGGAGTTTAATGTTGCTCATGCTGTCTGTTTACAACGTTCAAGTCTTTTGTTTAGCTACCAGCAATGGTAACACTATTGTGGTACAAAACTTTAAAGCAATGTTAGTAGTGCAACAGGTAGCATACTTTCATTTTAATGCAGAAGGCTATGGGTTCTGCTCTTACAGCATACTGATGAATTGCTGATACTGTGTTGCATTTTCAGGAGGGTGGGGTGCTGAAGTCCTGAATATGTCCTATTTTGGATGAGATGCCTAGTAACTATGAATGTGAGTTTCAAAAGCAGAGAAGTTTTAATGCTAAGTCTGTTTTCATTGTGAGACTGTATTGCTTTGTTTAGCTTTAGAAAATGTTTGTGCTATAAAATTTGAAATAAAAGTTTTAAATTAAATCCAAATATCTGTAGTCATTGTAGAAGTAAAGCAGAAAACAGTGTGCACACTGAGAGTTCTGAAAAGTATTTATGGCAACTGGGGAGAAATAGCCAAGTAATGGGACATTGAAATGGCTGCGTGGCTGGGGGGGGGGGGTAATTGGGGGAGTTAGGGGGTTTATCCAAACTTAATGTATGTGTACCACCACCTATAGGGGTCCGTCAAAATATTTCCTTTATAAAAGGGCCCCTCCAGCTTGCAAAGTTTCAGAACCACTGATTTAGAACATGATTATCCGAAACCAGTGAGGGTGTAAGAAATGCATGCCCCTATAGAAAAAAGCATCTGCTTTGCTCTCTCTCCCTGCATATTGTTTCAGTAAAAAGGAGGTCAGGGAAAATCCGGTGATTGATTATTTAATGAATTGCTTTCTGGCTAATTGTTCTAGAACCCAGATATTAACTTAACTTGCTATGCTAATTTATTGTTTCTCACATGGAGAAAAACAAGTGTCACTTCTCTGCCTTCCTTGGTATTAATGAAACAGTGATAATCGTTCTGGCAATGATATGCCCATCAGGAATTCATAGCACTAACCAAATCACCTGCTGGAATGATTTGAAAGACACATTTTCATAACCTACAGCATTCTACGGTTGGTCTGGGTAGACATAGGTGACACATTGTAAGGTAGCACCCTGTTGGTACTACTGACTCTGAGAAGAAAGCACATTGCCTGTTGTCTGAATATCCATCACTTCTATTATCTGTGGAGTAGAAGAAAAGGGTGAATGAAGTCCTTCAACTCCCTTCCTTCCTTGGTGACAGAAGAGATTCATGACTGTGAAATAACATTTTCATGGAGGACAAAGGAGAACTGAAAGAAATGTGTACTATTATTCAGTGATCGGGTAACTAGTTCTCAAAGCGATAGCCCATCTGTACAAAGTGCACCTATACAATTCAGTTATCTGGGTACAGCTAAGTATGTCCAGTTTACTATAGTCTATTTTCAACTGGCCATTGGACATTCTTAGCAGCTTGAACTAATGGAAGTAAACTGAATTGACAGTTATTATATGGGGTGTCATCTTACTTATCTCAGTCATTCTCAACAAAGACCTATCCACCTTCCGACTGACTGTTCACTCTTGTTGATTGTACATATCAAGTATATGTAGCTGCTGACAGCATAGCTGGCTTACATTAATACATGTAGCTGATTTCTAAGAGTATGTTTCATTGTTCTCAAAGAAGGGTTCTCCATTATATGGTATGCAAGTTATATTTTGTTTCTTACAACTATATAGGAGAACACCTTAATTCTTGTAGAATGGTCGGACTGAATGCGGGAGCTGATGATCATTTTTGGGATGCTGGGATCGATGCTTGTGCTGATAGTATTTATAAGCTAGAGATTTGTGTTAGTTGCCAACTGCTTGTTTTTAGTTACTTTTTGTGGTTGGCATAAGTGGTGAAGTTTTGGTAGACAAAGGGATAGGAGTTTTTGGTTTAGGCAGTTATTTATGTCAATAGCTGTCATAGTGTTGTTCATTATTTTCTGTGGTTGGAGATTTTACACCAAATATTCGACCAAAGGGATAATAGTGCTTGCTCCAGTGAGTGACCAGCTGTTTGGTGGGATAAGAATTGGAGTGCTTCAATATAGGTAAGGATTTGTGTGAGTGGTCAGGTGTGTGTTATTCTGTGTTTGTTGTGGATGAAGTGAGTGATCGCATGATTGCTGTACATAGGGCTATAAGTACTTAGTAAAGGCAGTGTTTTGTGTGACTTGCCAAATATATAGTGTGTATATATATTTTTTGAGGGGCAGGGCTGAGTATGAGTACAGGAGTGTAGACTTAGTGAAAGATGTGTGGGGCAGGTGTTTGGCAAGACAAATGTTTTTTGACAGACTGTGCCCCCTCCAATTTAAGTGAGATCTTTGGATTATATCAAAAAATGCCTATTTTCGTTCATGTGATTTAGGTAGTATAGTGGTCTTTGTTTGCTTGACACCAGCAGTTATGTGTGGGAATATGTTTATGCATGTGTTCAGTGGTTCAACTGGCTGTAGTATTGATTAGTGTGAGCAGTTGACAATCTAGTTCTGCTGCTGATGTTTTTATTTTTTGTGATGATGAGTAGGATGACCACAGACTCTACTAGTGAAATTTTACACATTATCAATTTAATGAAATTCAGCCATTCAGATATACTATCAAATTGAAATGTCAGTTGTAGTCTGATCATTCAACAAGTAAAATAGCTGTATATATTGCACAAAAATAAATGGGGCGGCCACAGTGGTGCAGCGGTTAGCGTTGCCGCCTCACAGCAAGAGGCTCTCCGGTTCGATTCTCGGCTGGGGTGCCTTCTGTGCGGAGTCTGCATGTCCTCTCTATGGTCACGTGAGTTTCCTCCATGTGCTCCAATTTCCTCCCACATCACAAAGACATGCAGTAGGTGGATTGGACACTCTAAATTGGCGCTAGGTGTGAGTGTGTGCTTTCTGTGGAAGGTTGGGTGCCGGGCTGGCAACTCCACACTGTAAAACTCCACTGCCAATCATGAGTGGACAGATGATCCGCTGTGGCGACCCCTAACAGGGAAAAAGCCGAAAGAAGAAGATATTGTACAAAATAACAAATTAACTTATTGATAGATTTTAAAAGACAAAAATGTATTAAAAAAAAGGTAATTAAACTTTTGGACTGAATGAAGCTTTTCTGAAAAACTGATACGCCCACAGAGATGCATTCAATGTATTTTGAAAATGAAGACATGGTTTTCTCTGTGCTTTTTTAATCCACTAAAATATTAGAGAACGCATTACTTTGTTTCAAATACATTTGTTTATAGGAACAGTTTGAAATCTGTATTAGAAAAGTCTGACATTTTTATTTTCCTACTTTGGTTAACAAAGATGCTGGGCTTGACAAGGTACCGCTTGTTCTGAAACTCGTAATTTAGCACTGTTTATTTCAAGAACAGTCTCAAGGACTGGATAAAGGTAATAGTGAGTTAAATCAGTGTAACAATCTCAGTTTTACCTTTACTACTATCAAATGAATGTGCACATATACCGGATTATAGAATGGTAACACGGAACAACAGACATAAGAAAAAAGAAAGAAACACATTTAATTCATTTATTAACATCTTTCAAACAATACAAAATCCACAGAAATACATTTTATAATAATTTTAGGTCCAGTGACATAAGAAAACAATGCTTAGGAATGAAATATGTCAACTCACTTCATAAAATAAAACATTTTAATAATAGACCATTTATATACATATAATAAAATATTTATATACTTTAAAATAATATTTACACATCCTGGTTTTATAAATAATATATATTTTAGATGGGTGTACACTATGCATGCTGTGGGACATTAAGCTTGCTCTGTGTGAGATAGTAGCTCCTAAATTATAAGCAATAGTTTAGAATTGGTCCCCATGTATCTTTTGGAAACATTAGCTTAACTCCAGTATCAGTATTTCATTAAACTGTGCCTGTTATCCCAGACTGGACACATTTTATCTGTTTGTGAAAACAAAGATAAATAAGCAAATGCCTTAATTCAGGAAATGGGGAAGTTTAAGCAGCTAAATACTGGCAGTAAACATTGTGTATTGTTTCTGGTGGAATGTAATGATTATGTCTTTTCTAGTCTCCCACCCTATATACTTTGGGAACTAATAAATATTCATTTTTCTTCATTAACGGCTTATCTAATTCAGGACAGTAAGGAGCTGAAGCCTATCATGGCAAGCAATCACTGGGTCACAGAGGCAGGAAGTTATTCCCAGATGGAATGCCAGTCAGTCGCAGAACCAAAGGGAAATTATGGATAATTAATTTCACTTGACTACTCAAGGTGCGATGCTAATGAGCTAATAAAGATAAAATACAGTACTGGCACAATATTATTTCAGTGCATAAACTTAAATCTATAAAACATATTAATATATAAAAGTGTTACATAATCCTTCTTCATCATACTGCCTACATATCTTGGTAACATGACTTCTGTGCCATAACAGCAGAGAAGACAAATCATTCTCTCCTCCTCCTTTATATGAATAATCAGTACTTTTAGAAGCCCAGCTGTCCAAAATCAGAAGGAATAAAGTGCTGTATTGCATGCTAGTGCTTTTAATTTCACATCGGTACTCAGCCAATTCTGAGTTCCCTGAGGTAGTTTAACTGTGCAATAGTCTATTTGCAGCAGTGTATGTCTTTTTCTTATTTATAGAGTGTCTTTAGTCATGACTTAGGATTTTCTTAGCCACCTAGTAAGGTTTCTTTGGGTTTTGTTTTTTTGCTCCCTCAACGATCGTCTTTTCCGTCCGAAACTGTATGGGTCGGCAGTGTTCCGTGACTCATCCTTCCCTGTGTTTGCACCGATTCGATAAAGCAAATTAGCCAGGTTCTGTATTTGGCATGTTCCCAGGTGGCATCCCCGATGGGAAGAGTGCCCATTCCCAAATCTGTGGCGTTTAACTCTTCCATGAGATAGAGGCCTATGGAAAAAAATATGTTATTTAACAATGTGCTACATGGCTTACTTACAGACAAAGCTTTCATATACATACATAACAAGCTAATACATTCTTCATTTCAGTATATAAGAGAACACAACACTTCTCTGCACAACATAACATCAAACAACAGTACCCCATGATCATTTATTTTTTTTCCCCATCATAATTTCCATCCAGGAGTTGTTTCTGTAACTTTCAGCTATGATATACAACTTCCACTTTACTTCTTTACAAGTGTAGCACAACTTGTCCGTTTCACACACATTTCCTACTTTAATGCTCTGCATGTTGTGTGGTCATTTTGTAATTGCCCTTTCCTGAGACATCATCAATGGTTATAGAAGCAAAACAGCCATCTTTCTATCTCACAAATATTGGCATAGTCTGTAAATGATGTCAATTCTCTTAGTCTCCCTCTGATGTGCCTGCAGATGTAGAATGTGACATCACACTTGTTTACATTTATTACACTGTCATATTCTGTTTATTATAACATCAACTATTAAGAGAATTCCAGAATTAGTATCGCCTGGACTTATCTGCACCACACGTATTACTAATGACACTGCGTGACAGTGTAAGTGTAAACAGCGTTCACCTGGACTTATCTGCACCACATGTATTACTGATGACACTGTATGACAGTGTAAGTGTAAATAGCGTAAGAGAATTGACATCATTTACAGACCATGCCAGAAGTAATAAAATACTGCAAAATTCAGATGAAGAAATATTTCAAAATTCATGTCTCTACAAAGCATATCTAATGATTTCAAAGATAACTTTTTACTATGGTAGTGATGTTTATGTTAACATCCTTACTATGCATTACAAAGCCTTTACTCCCAAAGGATGAAATTACCTTTTTTTTTTTCTTTAGCCAGGTCATACTTCTGCCCATCAGATATATTGTCCAGTACTGACCAACCTTCTTTGCTTCATTAAGCCACTAACTGCAAGTTACTCTGTTTGGATTGTTTATGCATTGTAAGATTACAAAACTAGCAATAAAGGGGTCTGTCTGTCTGACAGGATGATAAACTGGCATTGGGAGGTTTGGCTGGGAAGGAAGGGAGAACTGAACAGCTAAGAGTGTTTTCCCTTGTGTTATGGAGAGCTTCCCTTGAGATGCTACTCGTCAGTCACCTAATAGAGGCTAAGAACCTCGCATGCTAGTCTTCCATCCTGCATCAGCTCTGTAAGGCAGTATATTCACACAGCAGTGATGGTGAGGTTAAGTGGCAAGAGGGTGTCTCTTCTCCCACATCTAACATTAATGTATGCTGCAAAGTGGCAGTAGCTGTGATATACAACTGCATGGGACTTGGCCAAGTGGAACCCTCTCCAACCCTTGTGGAATGAACTATCACCACCGGCCACCTCTCTAAAGAATAAGTGTGTTACAGCCAATACTTTGTATGAAGTAATGGGCTATGGGAAAGAAATGCGCCATGAGCATTTTTCCATATGAAGCCGCTTAGTCAGGTTAGGCTGGCTGGAGGGGAAGGCTTACTTTGAATTGTGGATATGAGAAATAATTAAATCAAGAAATTATAATAATTAAAAACAGCACAAAATATGTCTATAAGAAATTCTTCTTACTGTGCACCCAACCTATCTTTGAATGGTATGCAGACTTCAATTTATCAGTTCTTTGTCTTTGTGATATGTATTTCAGACTCCAGAGACCACTGATAAAGGCACTGATTAATGTATTAAATATATATTTCTTATTAGGAAAGTAGAAGAAAGAAGATAAGTACCTTTGTTGGGGAATGACATTTTCATTGACATCTTCTGGCCGTACATATTCTAGGCTGCCTTGTGTCTCTGCAATTGGAAGGGCATTTGACTCCATTATACTTCGAATACGTCTACGCAGACTTTTCTCTTTCAGCAACTTTAAAAATGAGTCTAGTTTGCTACAAAAAGAAGAAAAACAAAGATAAATTTAAATAAAGAACTTTTACAAAGGACCACCATTTTGTGCAGATAATTTGCCTTTAAATCCCTCCTTTGTACTTCCATATGTTTTGAGGCAGGGCTTGATAAAGCTTCCCATGTGTTTTGCCTTGTAGCATTCCCTCAAAATGAAAGCATTCCTTTCTAGTGTTTATGATGGAAACTTCAATTGTGGATGTGTTCAAAAACATGTTTGCCTCTTTATAATGCTTTACGGCATTTTCTATACTTTGATCATCCCCTTGGCTGAACAGACCAAGCCTTTTGATGTACTCAGATTAATTTTCAGTGGCAGAGGTTGAGACATATCTCAATGAAGTAACCAAGATTTTACTGTTTCACCTCTCTAGTTCTACACTAACTGCAAGCCCTTTATTGCCAAGACATGCAGTTAGTGAAATGTACAGGGCAGAAATTGGAATCAGTGACATCTGGGATCTGGCCCTGTTCCACAGGATAGATGTCAGTTGCAGTAATGCTAGAATGATGGCCCATAAATAATGGGTGGGGGACAGGAGCAAGAAAACAACACTGTACTAAGTACTTTGTATACATTTTCTAGCTGGAATTGTGGATTACTAATTATTTCCTTCATGAACATGCTCCATATTAAAACATAAAAATCTACAAATAGATATAGACTGACTAGCTTCACCTGACCTCTTGTGCTACTACAAGCGACTACTTAAATCATTCTATGTATTTAAACATAGTCCATGTTTACTTGTAAAACTGCAGTCAATCACAGTAATAAACAATTAATAGATTCAAAATTAGTTACAATTCATAATAAAAAGGACAGGGAGTTTGTCTACACCACAGATAATCCAGCTTTGGTCATCTAGGGATGCTTAGAGAGGAACATAAGCCACATCTCTAGTCTGGGGAAGTGTGGTCAGAGACACTGTACTTGAAGTTGCTGCTTTAACCTCTGAGAGTTACTAGCTTATTAATCATTTGCCATTGGGGTGTATCAGGAGATAGGGTAGCCTTGTGCTACAGCAAACATTGCTGAACCTTTACATGCATAATTCATACCACCAGCCTGTTATGTAAGGGGGTCACCAGCTGCCTCTTCAGACTCCTTCCACCTGACAACAACCCATGAACCACTGCACTCAGGGCTAATATCCCCAGGGAGAGAAGATAAAACCAGTGATGGTTGATGCTGGACAAGCACTGTACAGTCAGAGGGGAAAGAAATATGTTAGTTCTGACAGATGACTGTCAATCCCAGTGATCAGTTCAGGCTGCCAAACTAAATGCAATAAATTTATGATCATATATCTGGGGATGTATCAGTAGTAATACAAAAAAAATTAATAATAAAATAACCAATAGGAATCAGCATAGTTATGAACCAGTTACATTTCTGCCTATGACACCAATTACACAATGGATCTGCAGGTGTTAGAAAACTGGCTGTGGAGGGGGAGTGTGACTTCCTCTTTCCTGCTCTTACTCCATGGGGGGCTGTGTTTGAATCAGTGCAAAGGGGACAGAAGCAATATGAGCAGAAAGTCACCATCCCCGCAATCACATTATGCAACTGTGAGTATGTGCACATTCACACATCTGGAGAAAGGGGCAGACTCCTTCTGCAATTACGCTGTGTGAGCTGGAAAACATGCATAAGGATGTGCTTGGAGGCAGGAAAGTGTGGACAATATAGGCCATTATATCCAATCTAGGAGAAACGCTAGTTTCCACAAAGCTGGGGAAAGGGCTATGCCATATAGCCCTCTTTACTGAATGCCCCGGAGAGAGGACCCAAAAAGTGCAGACCATCACATCACCTGGTTAAGATCTATCAGAAGCCAGGATATGAGAAAGTACTCATGTGAGCATAAGTAAGAAGGATGAATTCAGATGATGCAGCAGACAATCCCTGTTGCAAGTGACAGCATGTATGTCACATGCTGGTAACACTATATGGCTGATCTCCACAGTGCTCAGCTGGTGACAGTAACAGAGTGACAGGAGTGCTGATAAAGTCAGCTGTCACACTGCAGGCTGGACAAAGTGATGGAACACTGAACCTTAGTGAAAAAAAAATGAAAAGGAACTAAAAATTAGAACATTAACACATTGTCTTCAAGTTTCATTTGACTATTTTAAACAAAATAAGTTTTCAAAGCAAGTTATGTGGTATAGGTGAAGAAGCATACATGTATACAGGGAGTGCACTCACCTTTTCTTAGGTGTAGGTAATAGATCGCATCCTGCTTCATAGGTAAGCATCAAAGCACACAGACAAAGTAGTGGTAAGTAACTGCTGCTCCTCACCATGGTTTGTGTGACCTAAAGAAAACAGAAAAAAATATTTGAATAAAGCTTGTTCCAAAAAGCAGCAAATTTATTTGTTATATATTTTTACTAAGTACTTTTTATATGGTTTACCACATTTTATTGAGCCTTTTGAAAGCCTGCAAAATTGCATCTGAATCAGAATCTGAATATTGTCTAGCTATGCATAACATAACAATCAAAACACCCACATATTGCACAGTACTTAATATAATTTCTGTAATCTAGCAGTTGCATTGACACTGAATACTCATATTTTGGGCATCCTAGGAATACAAAAACTTACTGTCTGTCAGTTTATTGTGGTGATTTGACTATGACCTACAAACAAGTGTTGGATCTGATTCCCTCAGTTTGTACCTTTAGAATTGGTGACTGAGAAAGACGCTGAACCAGGCAGTGTTACTAGGTCACCCCCTGAAAAAGAAGCACTTGCCCCTAATGGGCTTAAGGAAAAATTAAATAAAGGGTCACACTGTATAATGATGACTCATAGGATTTAATTTTAGGTCTCCAGCTTCTCAGTGTCCTACTGTTTTTATACTTCTCCCTATAATATAACAACACATACATCTGCTACTTGTGCACAATCACAAATTTATCATGCTAAGAAACAGGAGACTGATACATGAGTGTAAGCCAAGGTAAACTTACTGTATGTAGCATACAATAGGTCACTAGCAAATTCATGTTCAGTCTAATTTGTTTTCTTGCTTCACCACAGTATTTTTGTAGACGTCTGTAACTTATGCTGTGTTTTGTATGCAGCACTGTTTCTCTGCTTATATCAGCAGGATGGCTGAGCAATGCCAGAAACAAGAGTACAGAATTGGCCAAGTTCCCAGTAGGTTTCCTTCAGGCAAGCTGCTTGATGGATAGTTACAATCCTATGTAAACACGTTTTGTATATTAAAGTTGGAAATAAAAACCTAATTGAGTGTAAGCATGGAACCTGAACTCAGAAGACATGGCTTATGCTTGTCTTTAAAAAAGAAAACTACAAAAGTCAAAGTATCTCATTTTTTATAATTAGAAGTATATACTTCAGTTTGCTTTCCCTTAAATTTTATGATCAGGGCATATTTGCTTATTTGTGAATTATGGCAAGGAAATTATGTATTTTTTCTTTCTCACAATATTTCTCAACCAATTAGTGCAAGAAATCTGGACAAACCCTAAAATAATGAGGGGGGGACAAAAGCCCCCAAACAGGGACAGATATTAAATATTGCTCTAATAAACTGAGAAATCTAAACACAGAGTCCAGCAACTGTCCCATATGCCAAGCACACCCTTACAGTTCCGAAGATTCAGTCTGTTGCTTACATTTATGTGGTCCAATATAGATAGGCGTAATACAAATAAAGACTGCCATTCAGGTTAGGGTGACTTTTGAATCATGTTAACATAGTTTATAAATTGTTTGGAAAATTGGTTTAAACAAACAACAGCCATAACATTTCCTTTAGTTATACCAGGAAACATGTCCTTGCACATGGTTTGCTTAATCTTGCATTATTGTGTAGTTTGGTTGTTATGATCTTTCAAAGATTTCTTTTTCATTTTAACTTGCTTCACTTCTGCTGACCTATCCCCAACTTCCTACCTAAGAATCAGTTCTTAGATTTATCTTGCAAAAAAAAAAAACAAAAAAACTGTTTTGACTCTATTAGAATACTAGAAGAAACAAGCTGCCACAACTAGGAAACTAAAGCTTTACTTGCTATTTTAATATCTAGACCATCCATCTTTCTGAAAAAAATGTGATGATCATTACTTAGAAAAGTGGTTTTAAAGGTGCACTTGACTGTCTGTTGGCAATATTTGAATGTATGTCTGGTGCAGTGCAACGTTTTGTTTAACACTACCTGCAGTGTCTGTGACAAGAAGGCATCAAAGTTTACATTCTCTTTACCATTTGGGAAACCGTAGCAGTATTAACTGTTATTTCTTTATTATTTAGTGTCTTAAGTACACCCGCATTCCTAAGCAAATAGTTGACACCTAAAGCAGGTGCGTGAAAAGAAAAATAGATCAAAGAGGGCAACGTGATTAACATTCAGTCCTTTGAAAATATGTCTTTTAAGTAGTTTAATTTTAACTTTAGCATACAGCGGCCATTATTACATTGTAGTTCGGTAACACCGCCTGCACAGTAGTACTGCTATTTTTCCACGTTTGTTTTAAATGCAAAGTGCTTCCAGGGTTCCAGTCCACTGTGTATGTCTGACTTTCTTAAGGGCTAGTATTCATTTCAGAGTAAGCATTACATTTTCAGTTCACTGCTATACACTAAAACGCAGACAGTATCTGGTCTAGTTATGCATCATGCTTGCACACACACTGAAAGTGCCTAGTGCTCACCTTTCCCACGTCTTGTTCATTACACTTTACAGTGGCACAGTTATCTGTTCTTTCCTGAGTTTTGGTACAGGTGCTGAACTAAGCCAAATAGTGCGATTTCGCGTCAAGTGTAACCCTGCTATGTACTTCTTTTTGTTTTCTTTAAACGGAATTGTAGGCAAATACTGCATGTAAAAACCTGATGTCTTTCGGCTTTTCCCGGTTAGGGGTCGCCACATCAGGATTGGCAGTGGATTTTTACGGTGCCGAGTTGCCAGCCCAACGCGCAACCTTCAAAGAAGACACACCCATTCACACACGCACCTACCTATCTTTAAACGTCATTCGACCGCGGGAAAGACATGCAGGTTCCACACACGAAAGTAAAAAAAAAAGTTTACTTGTTTAAGGAATATTGGTTTGGCATTAAAAACAGCCCCAGGAAACTACATTTAAAAGCGTTTACGTAGTCTAATATTGCAACTCTAAACACCACAGGGAAAGCGAAATATTAAAAAAAATAACTCAAATTACAAAACACCTCGCATAGTCGTTTATTTTGTCCGCATGCGCAGCAGAGTCGCGACGTTCGAAAACCTCGAGATAAGGACAACATAATTGTCTTCCTTACAACCGTAAGTGCTGCTTGGGGGAGGGATTGCTTTTAAGGCAATACAAGGGCACGATAATTTTTGTTTTATTTTTCCTCTTCTGATAATAATACTAGGAAATCAACGTACAAGCTGTGTGGCGTAAAGGAAACAGTCGGACAGCAACCAACTGTGAAAATAAGGAGCTGAACAGGTGGTAGTGACTAAATGTTATGGTAGTTCATAAATTCTTTCCTGAGGAGAACAGCAAAGAGGTAAAATAACAAAGATGATGCAGTGATTTTTGATGCAATACTTCCTTTGTTTTTAGTGCTCTGGTTCTGTCAGGCACTAAAATACAAACAGTTCAGCACAAGCATGCGGCTGCTAATACTATCGGGGAGGCTTAAGCAGTGCATTTGTGCGGATGTTAAAAATAAATGCAGTCTGTCATTATGTCGTAGTAGTGAGTGTGGAAAGCAGGGCTAACGGCACTAATATTATACACCATTTACATGTGTTTATTTTGGCTCTGATGACTGTTGGAAAAACCTAAACAATGGTATTTGTGATTCCCAGCTGTTCAAAAACATCTTGTACTCAATTTTGTCAGTGTGCCTGGTGAATTATACACTTTTGATTATAGAAAGTATAAAATGCTAAGTTATTTTCTTTTGGCAAAACACTTGAGTCAACTCTGTGTTATGAGAGGGCATTATAATCTGATTGTCCACTGAGCTGAGTCAATAACCAGAACAGTAGTGCCTTTGCAACCCATTATTTACAATACTACTGGCAACATTAATGATGCTACAGTATTTTCACATATAACATATCAACAAACAACCATTAACTCTTAAGCTGGTTGGCATGACCAAGCCTGTTTTGGCTAACCTCTACAGGACCGGGTGTGTGACCCAAGCTACGTTGGACCTGCTGGAAAAACCTATTAATTCTTCCTTTCCAACCCAAATACCTCTTGATAAGGCCACCAGTTAAACTGAGGGCAACTGAACACCAATAGGAGGGAAGG
Source organism: Protopterus annectens (assembly GCF_019279795.1). Classification (NCBI taxonomy): domain Eukaryota; kingdom Metazoa; phylum Chordata; order Ceratodontiformes; family Protopteridae; genus Protopterus; species Protopterus annectens. The sequence goes on from NC_056743.1 coordinate 785,265,645, forward strand.
CAAGGGGGGAGGTGAAGTCTTAAGGCCGCCACCTAAACAGCCCGTCCATGGGGGTGAGACAGGAGGGTCTTCACATCACTGCTGAAACTACCAAGAGGGCCATGCCATTCGCTTTAATAAGTCAAGCTGTAGAACCATCCTCCTACCCCACTCATCTAGGGGACAATGTGACTTACAGGTAAGTCGCCCTTAATTGTTAAGATATTTTGAATTGTGTCTTTGTAAAAAAAAAAAAAAAGAGCCCTGCAATTAGAATGTGACTGTATTGATTAGTATAAAGTGATTGGCATTCCATGAGAAGAGGATTTGTGTTTCAAAACTATGATAATTTAAAAATCCTTGTTGCACAAACAGAAGATAACCCTTAGAATTCCAGCTTTTGCCAAAGGTTATAGTCCGTATTAGTTCTACTGTAATATGACATTCCAATGGAATGATCCCTGTAAATATCAACTATGCAGGGGTGTAACCAAAAGTGTATATTTTCTACCCTACCTTTCAGGACTCTGGCTTTTTACAGAATGGTCATATTTTTGGTCTTTTCCTCATAAAATTTATGGTTTTCTGTTGGATCACTGAGTGAAGTCTCTAAATAATTACAGTTATTTGAGTTTCAAACCTTAAAATCCTTCAGGAAAATGTATGCTAACACATCACCTTTTATAACTTTTTAAGTTTATAAGGGCAATATTTAAAATCTGTCCCTTTTTGGGGGCCTTTGTTTCCCCCGTTATTTTTGGATTTGTTCAGATTTGTTGTGTTAAGAAGTTGAGAGGTGTATTTTGTACTCATAACTCATGCTATTGTCCCCCACTACCCTCTAATCATTTAAAAATGTACTCAACCCTCAAAATGCTACACTTACACAGTTCTGTAGGGTACACATTAACTGTTGCCAGTTACAAAAGCTATTTTTACTATTGTATTCCTATCAAATAAGCATGTGTTGTGTAGCTCTATACTGTATACAGTAGTTTAGATAGTTTTAAAGGTTCTGTGCTCTTTGAGCTATAGGGGTTTCAAGAGATACTCAGAAAAAAATTATTGTGTATGTCTGGCTACACCGCAGCAAGTGTGTTCGGTGCTGAAATAGTTCATATGCAAGTATTAGAGATAGCTGTCCTTGTAGGCTATTTTAAGCTTAGCAAATTTCCTTTTCAGTGGTGAGAATCAAACCTTGCATCTTGTGTTTGTGCAGTAAGCACCTTAACAAATATGCCAACCCCCCTTAACCATTATCAGCTAGAAAACTGGTGTTTGTATGTGAAGCCTAAATTTAACTTTCAAAAAAAGGTTTTCTGGTTTTCATGATTTAGCATTTCACAGGGAGTCATTCCCAGTTAACTTACTTCATTGGAATACCATTTTAGGAGGGAGGTACCTGACAAAGCCCTGGTAAGCAGAGCAGAACGAAATAGCCCTGATAAATGCAAATATGTTTTAAAATGTTAACATGACTTTTTGGGATCCAAGACAACAATATTGCAATGTATTTCTTCACTTGTCTGTTTTTTTATATATTGTTTCTTTAGTTTATATAAGGAATGCTTTCTTAGCACTTGTTATAGTCCCTGGCTGCTGTTCTTTTGTAGTTACAATTTTTTGAGCTTCTGAGGTAGAAATCATGTTCATGGCACATGCTAGTTGAAAGGAAGAAGGGATGAGACAGATAACTGATCATGCATGTATAACTTGCAACAAAAGACTGCATTTGTAAAATTTGTCCTAGTGTCCAGAACTGTATTTCAAACATATTCATCAAGTTTTTCACGTAACACAGAATAACTATAAACAGTGAAGAGCTATGCATAAACCATTTCCTGAAGATAGTGGTTTGAATCTGATGCTTTCACACTGTAGAACGCTGAATGGATTATGTAGGTATTGCATTTCTACCCATTTATCCATAAAATCAGTATGTGTAGAGCCTTGGCCAGTTACAGAAAAGAATATGCACTGTATATTGTATATTTTGGATGTCTGTTTGACAGTAACACAAATATTCAGCACCTTGAATCTAATGTTTATCATAACGTAAGTCAGTTTTTCCTGACTACATCCTTATAAAGTTAAAAAGAAAACTTTGAAGCTATAAGTATCTTTCCTTTGAAAGTAAGTACATTTTTCCAAAAACATGACTGCCACAAGGATAGCACATACATAGAGTATGCATTCTTGTATTCCCTTAATATTAAAGCTGGGCATTTTTATAGCTGGAGATTTACTGTATTACATTCTGCATCATTTCATAGAGAGATTTTTTTTCCTAGAATTTATTCCTTTTAAATGTGAAATCAAGCTTGGTTTACAAAACCTGAAATAATGCCACATCAGCATTTAAAGGAAGTGTATTTCCAGAACAAAAATAGGCAGAATTATCTGCTGTAAAATGTAGCTTCTATTTCAAATGGTAAATTAAAAAAAAAAAAAAAAAAAAAAATATATATAATATATATATATATATATATATATATATATATACATGCAGTTACACACACACATTCTTGTGCTCACTCTGCATGACTAACAGTTAAGAGTTATATTAAAAAAAAAAAAAAAAAAAAAAAACACTTGCCTCTCTTATTAAATCCTGCTTCTTATCTTCAGTAATGTTTCTTTCTCCTTCTCTCGCACGTGAGTGATATCGAGTTCTCTGTATACTGCAGCTGCAAGTAGGTCAGGTGTGTATATCCAAGCTCAGGCCTTACAAGTCCAAGTAGCTCAATGATAGTCTGACTCCGGCCGGCTGAAGCAATACTTATAACAGCTGTTTTTGGCTCATTGCCAGCATCACATGCTCCTGCTTACTCACGTTTTAAAATTGTTACATCATCCCAGGTCAGCAAGAGACTTTTTTTTTTTTGCAATATGTTGAATTTTTAATGTGAATGGCTATCTATACATTATGTTTTTGTACATATGACTAATTACTAAGCACAGTGTGTCTGTGGCTTGTGATGCACAACAATATATATCATGAAACAGAAACAACTTTATTGACAATCTCTTCTGTATATGGAAAGCAAATAATTTACACTGGTGAACTTTGTCTGAAACTTGTCATGTATAGAACTGACAGAATCAGGGAAAATCTCCATCTCTGTAATATTTTTATTTATTTAATGTCTTAATTATGTGTTTTAAAGAATAACATTGAGAAACAGCACTATTCACTGGGATTCTTTACCACTACAAATGAAATGCAGAAGTATACGATTCCTCGTCATTATAAATGAAATATAGAGGTATACAGTGAAGGTTTAACATCAGAAATTATTCAAACTACATTTTTTTAAGCTGAGGAAACTTTTTTGTAGTAAATGAGAATAGCCAACCAGTCATAGGAAACCATAAAGGAAAATGATAATTGGGGAGGTTGGGGGGGGGGTTGGTGGAAAGAAAGTGAGGAATAAAAAATAAACTGTCAAGATAATAAAGATGGGGAGGCTAGTTGGAGCTTTTAGTGTTTCAGTTATATTTCAACATATGGTACTTGTGATTTAAATGTTTTATTGTCCTGGCTGTTTGTAGTACAGGAGGGGCATGGTGCAGGCGTAGGCATGTTCACACTGTGTGATATGCCAAGTGTAGTTACAAACTATCCCAGACAATGCTGTAGACTTTTTTCATGCTATTTTGCATTTAAGGGTAGCAAAAAGTAAACGACTGACTGCATTAGGAGACTTTTTTTTTTTATTTATTCATTCATTAGCCACTTTTAAAAAAAAATTGACACTTTCTGGACACCACTGCTCGTATTCCAGGGAAGTCCAAGACCTGGTTGGAGTTTTGACTTGCTGTGAGTCAGAAAGGACAAAATTGGAGTATTGGGGAAATCTGAGTCAGGTCTACAGGCTCAGTATTTAACCCCAAGGTAGGCAAAGCTTCTGTTTATTAACTGGCCAGAAAAAGCGAGGTTGACATGTATTCTTTCTATACTGCATTCCATACAGGGGTGAAAAATAATGTTGTGAGAACAGTGGAGACTAAGATGGGTTCTTTGTGCACAGGGCAAGTGCAGTCTGGAATTACTGGGGCAAAAAGTCTAGGGTGAGCTAACGTATATGTGAAAGGGGAGTAAAAAAACACACAGAGAAATCACATAGAAAAACTGGTCATGTTTTCTTAGGAAATGCATGTTGTGTGCCTGGTGTGTAAGTGTAGTTTCAAGCCTAGAATGACTGCCATTGCATTCTCTGATGGATATTGCATTCGTTAAGTGTGAGGTACTGTCAGCATCAAAAAAAGAAGCCCTCATAAAATTGCTACAGAATGCTGTAGTAGTTTTATGAGTCTCCCAGCATATAAGCTTAAAAAGTTATAATACTGTATGACACATCCTGTTTATCTGCAGGAATTAATTTAGTGTCATCTGTAATATGCTCTTCAATGTAAACATACACACACACACACTACAGATATAGACATGTATAAACACACACACCCTTGCATATAGACATTATATAAACACACATGCATGTAGATGTAGGCATATACAAAAACGCATGCACACATATAACATATAGATGTAAGCACGCGCACACAAACAAACAGTCATATACAGACACATATGGGAAACATCTCCCAATAATGTGCTATACATTTCGGTTCATAGGAAAGTACTAAGCTAGCTGCCCTTGTGGATCATTTTAATTCTAGCCAGTTTCCCTTTTTGTGCTCAAAATAACCTATCCCACTTGATTAGAGATTGGCCTTTCCCATCCCATGGTCAATAATTATATATTACCCCTAGTTAGAATAACTGGGATCATATCATAGATGATTTGAGGGGACCCTTGCATAGGATAAACATTTAGAAGCTGCATCTGTTCATTAGTAGTACAGGAGGCAGCCCTGGGGCAAATTTTCTGTTTTCCATCCATAAATCCAAGTTATGCTTGAATATGGACATGGATAAACCTTGTTTTATATGGATGGGCAGCCTGTTCATATTTGTTGCGAAAGGTGATATTATGCTCTCAATAAAGCCTGAAGTGATCTGTTTAAGGCAGAGTATTATTATTGTTATTCATAGCCCGAGGAGTTGTTAAACTATTTTTTCATTTTCATAAGTGGGAATGCACAGTAGCGGCATTAAATGATTAGGTAACTTGCTGAGTTCCAGTAAAAACAATGAAGTTACGACAGTTAATTCCTGTCATGCTTTTTTTTTTTTTTTTTTCAGTTTGTAAGAGCTCATTTACAGCTTCTTCCCCAATACCAGCATGAATTTCCAAGGTTATAGTGAATCTGATGCAGGAAAAATATGAGCAGTTTAATAAGTCAGACTTAAAGCACTTTTGTCATTATGGAAACTGATAGTTTTAGGGGTGGCACTGCACATTTATCACCATCTATACTTACAACAAAATCATTGGGACACAGCATAATAAAAGCTGAAAAACTACATCGCTGGTCATTGACATACTCTGAATTAATCACAGGAATAATGCAGAGGGAACCATGCAGCACTAACATCAGTAATACTGAAAGCAGGAATACACTGAGTGAATCACAGATGTACCTGTCTCGCTTAGTCACATGCTTGGTAGGTGCATGAGAGGCTTTCTTTGTATTAGGGTGAAAGACTGCTCTTAACACAGACCTGGAATCCTCTACCTAAATCATATGTATGCTTATTCCTGCCAGATCTCATGACACTAAATAAGGTTTTCTGGGCCATGTGATAACATTTCTCACTTTGAAAGTTAAGCATTGAAGTCAAAATTTATATTCACGTAAATGATTGCAAAAAAAGGTGAGTGGGATATATTTTTTTAAATGTTTCACCATTCTCATATTATTTATGTATTAATTTGTTATTCGTTCATTGACGTGTTTTGGTACACTTGTATGCCCCTAAAAAATCTTGGGTACATTTATTTTGCATATTCATAAGTGTTATGTTTTGTGTAATTTTCTATACTGCCACAGGCTAAAGGTGAAGTGAACAGGGTTCATTGGTGCAGCCCATCTACCTGCATATCAAATTCTGAATGTATGAATGAGTTAATAAATTAATAATTATTAACTTTTGTTAACCAGGTAAATTACACTGGAGCCTTGCAGGATCAGCTGTATGAAAAACGTCAAAGTAGGGACATTTTTTGAGTATCCAATTAATATAAATATGTTGTTGACAGTCAGAGGAAAATAGGAATACTGAGGAAAACACATGAATATTTGTAGACCAGTCCCTGACCCTAGGTAGTTCTGAAGTAGCTGATGTCTATTTTGTTTTTATTTTATTTACTTTTTCTTAACTGGGATAGAACACTGATCTTGAGGGACCATTTTCACGCAAGGCCTGTGTGATCACAACCATTAAATACAGCAAACAGTAGTTAAAACAATCAAAAAACATTATTGGCAAAGCATGTTAGAAAATTTATTACTGTATCATGGCACAGGAAATAAATACAAGATTAGATACTGATATTTTGTCAGGCTCAAACTATTTAATCATTAACCTTAAAATATGAATGCAGAATATCACAGTAGTTAAGGAGGAAGGTAGAAATGCTAGACACTTTGGTTTCATTACTGCAATTCTCTACTGTTCCACATGAAAGCTTGCAGACATTTAAGTTCTTTATGACTGATGGAAACAAAATATTTCTGCTTCATTTAACCATGTTTAGTTATCTGAAGTTAAAGAAGGAGAGCAAAAAAAAAGTAAGCAAACAAAATCTGAGATGGGCATGAGTGCTGTAAACGTAGAAAAAGAATGTCAGTGATTTTAAACCTGTTAACCACTGAATCTGTGGGAAAACTTGGAAAACATTTTTGACATGGGAGACACCTCCTCTACATGCCTATGTGGGAGACTTCATCCCCACACCCACCTTATTGAAGTATAGTAACTCTGTGGCTGTATAACTGTGGGGAAAAGAAAAACACCCTGCAAGGGTGAAGCCATTGCTTACTCATACTAGCATCTTGTCACAGAGCAAACAATGGTAAATCAATGACTTTTCATTTTTGGGAATTGGGAATGTTGAGATTACATTTAATGAGAGAGTTTCCATCAAATGGTAGCTCTCTCCATTTACAACCCCTTTTTCCATTTTTGCTTACTGGGTTGAGGTGTCGCATAGTATTGACAATTATCTACAGCAAGTGTTCACATCATTAGGTGGCTAGCCCTGCAGAAGTTGTTTTTTTTTTCACATGACACATGCACACACACCTATGGCCAATTTAGTGTGTCTTTGGAATGTGGGACGAAATCGGAACACTTGGGGGAAAGAACAAGCAAATGCAGGGAGGACATGCAGACTCCACACAGAAGGCACCCCAGCTGAGAATCAAACTGGAGAACCTCTTTTTTGAGGCAGCAATACCACCTGCTGCACCACTGTGCCACCCATGCAATGATCATACTTTTTCTCCAAATCAGTGGCTGTGCTACAATATTACTGCACTTGTAGTATGAAGAGCTTACATTTGGATAAGTGTTACCATTTTACAAAACATTTTGAATAACGTTTCATAAAAAATAGGTAAATAATACAGAAGCAAAATCTAGTGTGATACTTTTTAATGGACCAGCCTTCCAAACTATAAGCAAAAAACTGCAAAATATTTTGTACTGCATGCAACAGCTGTCTGGAGAGGTAAAGTTATTATGGTATGTTACTATGATAGGTACATTTGCTACTCAGTAAGATATAGATAAAATACATTTTAGGTCATAAACCTGGAACATTTTTTCTAGGTAACATGGTTAGTTCATTAAAAAATGTCATACCGTTGACTCATTCAGAACCCGCGTTCTGAATCACTCAGTAATACCGGGCATTAGTTGGTTAGCTGAATCACTCAGTAATGCTGGGCATTAGCTGGTTAGCTGAATGAAGTTGAACTGATGAGCTGCTTCATTAGTTTTTTTTTATCCTGGCCTGAGTCAGTAGCCATTTAGCAGGTAGGGAAGCCATTTGGAATAAATGGAATGGAAAACAGATTTGGAATGTTTAACCTTTGAATCTGGCAGTTACTAAAACAGTGACAAAGCTTACATGATGACCTTATTTTGTATTAATTTAGTAAATAAAGAATTGTACTGATCCAGCATAAACAATTTCTAACCTATACCAAAGATGGTGTTTACGAGTGGAGGAACTTACCCTGAAATCTGAAGAAAGCCATTACATTCTTCATTAATTCATCCATACCTATCAGCCATGGAATGCCACACCTCTAGCAGCATTCAGAGATACTTAAATTCCTCAGCATTTTTTGAAATGTAAGTTGAAAATCCTCCCATAGCAAACAATAAATACTGTTTAGTACACTTTATTGCCTTGTTGCTTAGTAAATACTGCTGTTTACAAAGATAAAGGTTAATGGATTCTAAGTCTTTACCTCATCAGGTGGTGGTGCTGTGATAACATTGTCGCCTCACAGTAAGATGCTGTCCGGTTAGATTCTCAGCTAGAGCGTCTTCTGCGTGGAGACATGCGTGAATGGGCGTACCTTCGTTGAAGGTTGTGCGTCATGTCTGGCAAGGTGGTACGTAAAAATCAACTGCCAATCATTAGCGGACCGGAGTTCTGCTGTGGCGACCCCTAACCGGGAAAAAGCCGAAAGACACAAACAAACTAGTATAGTATATTGTAAAACACCCAAATGTATATGTTTTCTCTAAACATTGACAAACAACTTTTCATAAATTGGACACCATACAACCTAGGCACAAAGTCTCAGAAGCACTTTTGCATGCCAGATTTGAACTTTCATGTGATAAGTAATGCCTTTGTAGTTGCTTGTATAAATTTATTTATACAATACTTAAATTGTGATACCTGTGGTTCATCCAGATGTCATTAATCAGTAGAGTCACATGGCTTGCTGTTCAGTTCCTGACAGGGGCAACATTATATGAATGTACTTACATTACAAAAACACTGTTGCATTGAATTATTTTTATAGTGATATGGGTTGGCATATTGGTTAAGGTGCAGGGTTTGATTCTCACCTGGGGCAATTGGCTAGGCTCTAAAATGGTCCATAAGGGCAGTTAGTCTAGAAATAACTTATGAACCTATTCTGTGGAACAATATCCTAAAGCTCTTCTCAGATTCAGTTGTTTCCCAGTGAAGAGTCACACAAGGCAAACAGATATTAATCTGTCTCTTCTATTTTTGAGAGGAGCTCTATGCCTGGAATACAGGGCATTGTCAGATACCACTCTGATGGACGTCCTGTATATCCACAAAATGAACAGCACCAGAATTACCCATTATAAAGACTTAAACCTTGTCTGTGATATAAGTAGGACCTACCGGAGAGACAGATATGTATCCCAGAAACTAGCCCGTCCCTGGAACAGGCTCCCCATCCATATGAAGCAGAATGCCTCACTAACCCAATTCAGGTGTAACTTGGACAACTGGATGCGGAAAAGGAAATTCATCCCTGGTTTGGCACCTATGTGTCTAATGGACACAGGCAGCCTATAAATGGTTCATCTCCCAGGCCCCTGCTTGTAAATGTTTCATCTGCTTACACTTAATCAAGGGTATCGGAACTTGTCAGAGATTTGGGATGCATGGCTAGGATTAAAAAAAAACATAGTGGTTGTTAGCCTAGTAAACACCTATGAACAAAAATCTGAAAAATCCTTTCTATATACCTAATAACAATGTAAACAAAATTCAGTATTTCTTAAGCTGTACAGTATACAAGTAACAGCAGAAACCTTCTTTAAGATTATCTTTTTCAGTTCATATTGTCTAATAATTTGAAAGTTATGTGTATGAGGTAATATTAATACAAAATATGGAAATAATTCATATTTTCATAGAGATTAACAAACAATGAGTAATGTGTATAGTGTAGTACTTTTCTGTCTAGGACCATGAAATTTCACACTGTGCCCTTAAATAACACTTAGCTCAGTAACCCCACCAACTATGTATAATAACTCCAGGATCACACTACAGTGGGGAAAAGGGCATATACCTTTACTTGCATTATAGTACTCTACACAGTGCCATATATAGTAACTGCAGTTCAGTGAAATGAGTTTTCAGTGAAGTGGTTGGAGTGAAATGAGATTCAACGAAACAAAGTAGACCCATATGTGTGTGTGTGTGTGTGTGTGTGTGTGTGTGTGTGTATATATATATATATGTATATGTATATATATGTATATATATATATATATATATATATATATATCCAACTACTGGTATCCCTCCTAATACAAAATAAATTATTCCATGCCTTGTAGGATATTATCTTAAATCCTTTTTACTTTATAATTACAATGCTTTAATGTTGTCCTTAAGATAAAGTCTTTAGTGTGAATAGCTGCTTTGATATTTTTACATTTTTCATCTATGGCTCTGCATCTCATTGGTTTCAAGGTTCAAATCAATCTTCCAAGGAAATATGTACTCCAGAATACTGATGCCTTCAAAGAGAGCCTTTCATTTCTAGGGATTCTGGGAAATGCTTAGTCTCCTGTGGCCTGTTCTTACCTAATTGTCTTCAGTTTGGATTTCAATCATGTTAGACATTCATGTAATGAATACTAGTGAAGTTCTTAATGACGAAAGACATATTCACTCACTTGCCAGCTTCAGCAGAATTATTATTATAGTGCCTTAGGAACCAAAATTGCCTATCAGTAAAAAAAAAAAAAAATAAATAAATAAAAAGCCAGAGATACCTTAGGTCCTTTTGCTAGGGATTGCAAATAAAATGTAAAGGTGATGGTCAGGTAATAACTTACAGCACTGCAGCACATACAGCTTTGTGACGACTTTCTAAACTTATGAGTTGGATTTCAACTTGTGAGGGTCATCACACATACACAAACTACTGATTAAAAAGAACAGCAAAGTTAATAATAAACAGTCACCTCAGTAGCATTATAGACATCACCAAGAGTACTTTTTACTAAGTAGAACTTTGCTGACAGGATATGACTCATCCCACTAGCAGTAAATACTCTGCATATAACATGTTAAAAAATAGACTGTGGCAATGTAATCCAGAAATTATGGGTAGTTTTTTAATTCATTACAAAAAGGGCATGCCTCCTTATTCCCCACTTTGGCTGCACCTGTATAAACAGTCATACTTTTCTGATCTCTTCTGAAATTATGTATTTGAGTGCATTCATATAGACATTAAATTTAACTACAGTATTTCCTCCTTCATTTTACAGTGTTAGGCCAGTAGCTGGTGCTATTCTGCTAATTGCCGTGGAATCTCAGACATGCAGCATGGTCTGCCTTTTAAATAACATTCTGCAACCCATTGTCTGTACTTGACTGCTGAAATGTGCAGAATATTTTCATTTTGCAATATTGAAATGCTAACCAGATTGTATTCTGCAATGAAATGAATTAGGCAGGCAATGCATTCCAAACACAGTGATGAGAACAGATAGCTTTGAAGTTTGAAATGCTCACAAATCATATTGTCAGACAACCCCCCTCCCCAACATACACACACACGTTCCTGAAGTGCCCTATTCTGGTCACTACAAGGGCAGTCTGATTGTTTCTGAAATTCTAATTGGCAGCCTTTTGCACATACTTATTAGGAAGAGGAAGGGTTTGACATTTCTGCTAGGCCAACTACATACACTTTTAAATTCTTTAAAAAATTGGGTGGAATGAATATAGAAAACCCAAGTCCAGGAAAATGTAGGTCCAGGTGACTTCTTATAGTTAGTTTCATAATACATATGCATTTTAACTATGCAGCAGACTGATTTGTTTATTATTTCATGTACATTATTTAAATTATAATCAGCACATTGTATATTAGTCAGCCAAAGTTGGCTCGAAAGCTGGGGCTCTCCACTGGGGTTAGTGGGGTTAAAAGAATGGCCATATGGATTGATGGATACAGAGATCCTGATAAGACTAACAAAATTATGGTACCCCAAACAGTATTATGAAAATCAGTGCACCAGTTGCATAATTAGCAAAGTCCGGCCGGCCTCCTTATTGCCTTTTTTAATTGTAATTAACAGACTCATGCAGAACTTTGTGTTTCTGTATAACCAGAGGTATACACTTGAGGGAGCTACCTGTGTTTTTTTGTGTTCTTGTTTTTAAACAAGAAACATCTTTATTAATTTCTCATGTATGATATAGGCCATGTTACAGTTACATAAATGAAAATAACCATAGCGACACAATCTCAGTTGCAAATATTATGCATTCCAAATCTTGCCGACATAACTGTAGCTGCAAACATTATACATCACTTTTAACATATCCAGACATTGTTAGTCAACCATTACATAACTCACTCAAATCCTCCCTTCTTTTAAACCCATTCCTCTTCTGCATGTATTGATCCCACATTTCCCCTTTTTTTCCTATGTAATTTGCTCCTAACCTTTTCTAAAGATCACAGTTCCAGTTTTTTTTAGTTCTGTTACTATTTTTGCTACTTCTGGTAAAGTTGGTTTAGACTTTGATTTTCATTTTGTAGTAATCACTTTTTTGGCAGCCATCATAAATAGACTCAGCAAGGCCTTACTTTGTGTAAGCAATTCAGATTCTGTATCATAGCTCAAAAAAATCATATCCCTAGTTACTCTAATTAGCTCATGCAGCATTTCCAGCAGAACAGTCTGCAGAGAATCTTTAAAATCTGCTAACTAATTACACTCCTCAAAATATGTTCCCAGTTACCTCTTTCTTCCCCATCACACCTCCAACATTTGCTGTCTGCCTGAGTAAAAAATATTAGAAGTCTGCTTTGGGTACAAAAATACCCAAGTAAACACATCCAGGCAAAGATTCTAAAATCTAGATTTTGATGCATATTTGGGAGACATACACATATTCCTCCCATTCTTTCTTTGTGAATTGCTTATCCAGTCTCTCTTCCCTATCCTTTCTAACTACCTCTGATTGGTTCTTATAGTTATCATGCAATAGTTTGTATGCTCTACTAATTATTCCTTTCATAACTGCAACTTCTGTTCTAGATTCTACTAAAAACTCTACCAGTGCTGGTCTTTCATTAGGACCCCCCATTTCTTTCTCTTTGCATATACTCTATCAGTCCTTGATATGGAAGGCAGTGTCTAGCCTGCAGTCTGAATACATTCTTGGCATCTTCCCATTCTTTTACCTTTCCCTCTCATTATTTGCTCCCAGTACCTTGTTTCCTTTGCCAGTTTTCTCCAGTATATCCCTACCCCCCTCTTTCCTATTGTCTGTATGCCTAATTTCAGTCATCCCTATTGGCAGACTGTCCCTTCTCCATTCCTGTGTTGGCTTAGTTCTTAGAAGACCCTTCTGCTACTTTATGCATATAATATTCTGTATGACTACTGTTGTTCTTCTTAAAGGTCTGCATCCAAAATCCCAGTCTCTCACTGTTACTTGAGCTCCCCCTATTTCATCATCATCTCTTTCCACTTTGAATTATAGTTTTCTGCTTGTGCTATTTATAGGAGCCTTAACTGTGTTGCTCTGAAATACCCCTTTAATGTGGGTAATCCCAATCTGCCCTGTTCTATTGGAAGAATAAGCTTATCCCACTTGACTCTTGCCATCTTCTCCCAGATAAAATCCTTCAGCTCTTTATTAATTGCTATCCACAACTTCTAATATGGTTGATAAAATATGCCTGGCCAGTGTATAAGACTAAAGGGACTAAAACATTTTAACTGCTTGTATATTACTATCAATATCCATATAAAAGAGCTTCCATTTTCTCAGTTTTTGCATTATCTTTTGTTTAGTCTCTTTCCACATGTCCTTAGTTGCCACACTGGTATCATTTTTAAGCTATACTCCTAAATACTTAATTTTATCATGTCCCCATAAATAGAGATATTGCTGAAACAATTCATATGTGGGACATAATTTACTGCTATTGCTTTTGTTTTAGCTTCATTAATTTTTATCTTGGAAAGGTTTGAAACTGTCTCAGTTTGTCCCCCATCACTGCAATGTCCTTTCTGGTTTTGTCAGGTATAAAATAATGTCATCTGCAAATAGATTCAGCTTATCTTGACTACCATATAGGTTCATAGGTAGGTACTAGGCTATCGTCCCTAGGGCCTATACAAGCCTAGCCAAAAAGGTACCCTGGCTTTCGTCACCCAAGAAGATTATTTTCTTGTGCCCCTGTCGAGCAGAGCCACAGAGGTGATCCCTGGAGTGAATTTCCTATTTCCCATCCAATCATCAGGATTTTTCTTGAAGAGTGCTAATGAGGAGCTTTGTTTGATATAGATAGGTAGTTAGTTCCAGTGTATGGGAAGTCTCTGGGACAGGAATCTATCCCTCCAGCATGTTCTGTTTATTGTGGTGACAAGGTTTAGGTCCCTAGAACGTGTAGTTCGGAGGGATTGGTATTTCTTTAAGTGGAGCATGCCCAACAGCTCTGGGTTTGACATAGCTTTGTATGTTAGGCAGAGATCGCCTCTGAGTAGGCAATATGCAGCAGAGTAAAGCTGAAGTTTTTTGAGATGGTCTGCGTAGGGCTTCTGTTTGAGGCCGGTAGTCCTCTTTGTGAGGTATTTCTGTGGCCTTTTCAGTTGTTGTAGATGTATTGTGAGGTACATACCAAAAAGGGTGCTGTACTCTGTAATAGGTCTAATGAGTGACGAGTAGAGGGGAACAATGACCTCTTTTTTCCTGGATGAGAAACCTTTTGTGATGAGGTGTGCCATGTAGAAGGATTTCCTGACTACTGTGGTGATGTGATTATCAAAGGAGAGACTACTCTCCAAGTGTCCCAAGGTCTGTTGTCACACTTTCGGTGTTAAGTAGACTACCACCTATGTGGTAGCACATGGGTACAGAGTTTTTACCAAAGGGGATGACAGTGCACTTTTTGGCATTGAGCTTGAGGCCATGGCTTTGACACCAGGCATCCATATCAATTATATCCTTGAATTTCTGAATCCCTTATTTTCTTTTCCAATGGTTCTAAATGTAATACAAATAAAGGGGAGACAGGACGCCCCTGCCTGGTTCCTGTGCTGAAGCAGACATTATCAGAGAGGACCCCTCCCACTTTAATTTTTGTCTCCGATACTTCATATATCCTCCTAATCAACCTTATAATTTTATCATGGAATGCAAATGCTTCCATTGTTCTGATCATAAAATTCCAGTGTACTCTGTATTCTGTCAAATGCTTTTTCTGCAACAAGACCCACCAGCAACAGTGGTATTTTCTTACATTCTGCTTCCCTCTGTATTATCACTGTTCTGTTTATGTTTGCCTCCCCTCCACAAAGCCTCACTGATCCATATCTGTCAATTTTGGCTTCACTTTTTTCAATTCTTTTACCCATTATAGAAATAAACACTTTATAATTATGATTTAGTATTGGAATGGGCCTGTATGAAGCTGAATCTGAAGGATCTTTACCCTTTTTAGGTATTACAGCTACTGCCACTTTCTTATTTCTCTTACTCTTAAAATACTGTTAAGCAAAGCCTTCCAGGTCTTTATCAGTTTTTTCCCTCCTAGCTTCCAGACTTCCACAGGAATACCATCTATTCCTGGGGACTTTCCTGTAGATTGGTTATACAGCACCATTTTTGTCTCCTCTCCTGCTATCCTAATTGTTAGTAATTGAGCCTCATCTACCTCTAACCTTGGCATGTTCATTTCTTCCATAAATATTTCCATTTTGTACCTTTTCTTGATTTCCATCTTTTTCTGCTTTATACAGACTTTCATAGATTTTCCAAAATATTTCTAAAACTTCTACTGGATCTCTTGTCATCTTCCTCATTATAGGCTCCCTAAGCATGGTGACAGCCATTTCTACATTCTGTTGCCTGAATCATTGTGCTAAAAGTTTTTGTGCTCTAGAGTTATCATCAAAAACATTTGCTTAACAGCAATCTTTCTAAACTCATGCGTATTGTCAAGGTAGCCCCTTATTTTCTGTTTAGCATTCTATAGTTGCTACTCTTCTTGTTCTGTGAGAATCCCCCCTATTTTCCAATATTTAATATTTGTCAATCCCTCTAAATAATTGTTACTTTTAACCATATCACCCTTTCTTTTATTTCTGCCCTATTTTTAAATTCCACTTTAATTTTATTTCACTCCCTAGCTATAATTTTATCCAACTCCCTAGCTATATTTTCAGAAGTTGTTTCTGTCTTCTCTAATACCGCCTGTATAATTTCCACTACTCCTTCCTTAAATTCCTCTTTTTTTCAACAGGTAGGTGGGAAAGCGCCAGTGTCTCACTTTTATTTCATTACCCCCTGTTTTTATAGTTATTATTGGCGCATGATATGAAATATTATTGGGTGTATATCAAGCCAGTCAGTTAAATGCACGTTTCTATAAAATGTAAACTCTGCCTAGCCTAGCCCAGTTTTTATATTTTGGGGAATAATATGAAAATTCACTTAGAATTCCCAGTATTGAATTCACATCTTCCACGCCAAATATTTTCATAAATTTCTTTAAAAATCTACCCTTCTTTGTTATATTTCCCTTTAAAGGCCCACAGATACATCTTCACTCTTGCAAATCAAATTCCAGTCTCTACCTATAAGTAATATTCTTTGCTGAAAGCTGATTATTTCTGCCAGAATTTTCTTTAACTCCATTATAGCAGTTTTTGGTGGAACATAAATATATGCCAGTGTAATAATACTCCCTTGCCAGTAGCCACTTAGTACTACAAATCTACCATTATTGTCTTTTTTCTTCTTCTATTACTATTGGAGATCCTCTTGCAATTAATAATAAGTATACTTCTTTCTTCCTTTGCCATGAAAACCTTTCTTTATCAAATTCACATGTTCAGTTCTTTCCAAGTGTGTCTCCTGTAGGATAGCTATTTTCACTCTACATTTTTAATATAGTTCACTACTCCTTTTTTGTATTTATCTGTGAGACCTTTAAAGACATTATAGAAAGAATTATATTTTTGAGGGATTATTATTCCCACATTAATGACATGAAGTAGGGTGTATGCTTTACAGTCCTCTACAAGTTTATCAAAGCCGAAGAAAGTCCAATATTTCCAGATTTTCTTGTTCTGTTCCTGTTCATCTCCATCTCCCAAACTCTGTTTCTGCTTTATCACCAGTGCACTCTCAATGCTTCTAGTCAACTCCTGTGCATTTTTCCCTGTCTCAAGCATTTTCCATTGAAACATTGGAAAAGGTTTTACTGGCACAGTCTGTGGTCTTTATTACCAGAGCAACAAAGAACAGAATCTCCTATTTCACAGCTCGCTTTTGTTGGACAAACATTTGTATTTCTTTCTTAGCATGTACTTCATCAAAAAATGTTTTTGTTCTACCCATGAAAAATATTTTGCAGATAGCTAGGTATAGCAGTTTGAGTCCCATGCCTGCTTCTAGACATTCCCTATATAATGGAATCAATGTATTCCTCTTTTGCCTGGTGTACAATGAGTAGTCATTCTCCACAAACACTATGCTGTCTTCCACTTTTATATTTTTGTCCTTCTGCCACAATTTCATCAGATTCAACTCCTCCTGCTGGTAAGATTGGATTTTTATTATTAAAGGTGTAGGTTGTTTTCTCATAGTCAGGTTTGCAGCATACACATGATGTGGCCTTTCAATTAACAATTCCTGTTGTGGAATATCATTCCAGTTGCTTATTTGTGGTTTCATGAAATTAACACAGTCTATTCCTTCCAGCTTCTCCGGTATAGCTGAAAATCTCAGGTTTTCTCTATGTGCTCTGTATTCTAACTCTATTATTTTTTGAAACATCTCTTCTTGTGCAGTCTCATATTCAGCCAGCCTTTTCTTCATTTCGTCCTCTGAGTTTTGCAGTTTTATCGTCTCATATGAATATCTGTGGAAAGCTTCTTCCATTTTCCAGTCTTTTATTGTTTGAGATGATACACTCCATCAGTGTTTCATTTATTTTATTCAGGTCTGTATGCAAATGCTTTATACTTTCCTTAAGGTTACTGGAAGTCATGTCAGGAGCTTGCACTTCTTTTTGCTGAACAGCTACAGTACTTTCCCAGTCAGTGTTTTTCAATATCTTTTACAGCTGATTTTCCTTCATGTTCTGTGTATTTATTTTTTCCTGGCATCCAGGCAGTGTACTTACTAGCTAGTTATTGAAATTTACTCAAATTCAGGTCTACTGGTTTTCTCACTAAGTTTCTGTTTTCATACTGGGAGAGGCACAATTAAGTTGTTACTCAATGTGCAGACATCTTGGAAGTGTGTTTCTTGGGTTCTTGAGTTTCTTCAGCTCATCACCGCCTTGGCTACCTATCAGTGACTTAACTGGCAGGACTGTAAGGTGTTTTATAAAGACAAAATTAAAATAAAAAAGAGATGGATTGTAGTTGAAGGTTCCAATAAACATAGGGTTTACCGATTTGCTGTTACATACAACTGGCCACTGTCAGCTATGGGGTGTCTATATAGCAACAGCATCAGTTTAGGCTCATTTGCATTGATATGACAGCTATAGAAATTTCTGGAAGCATTACCTCATTGACTTTTTTGGGTAGAATTACAAATGATTTTTCAGATTTACATCCATGATATGTTCATTTATTTTATTTGTTAACCGGAATAGTCCAACTGGGTCACAGAACCCATTTTCAGTGGAGGCCAGGGGAGATAAACTCCACATTTAAACATTTAGGTACTTACAGAGGTAGATTACGTTTTTACAACACACATGTTAGTTAAGACATTACAAATACAAATTATAAACAGACTGAGGTTTAAAGATATCCAGAAGCTTAGGGATTTCTAAAGACTTTACACAAATTCAAATAACAGTACAATATATTAACAATAGTTTTCTGTAGGAGATAAGAATTAGTGTACTTAAAAATATAATAATTTGAGACTAGGGTTATTCTAGATTATATAAACAATTTTGCTTAGCGAAAGGGGGAATTAGCATAGTAGCTGTGAGAATTATAGAGTTAGAGAGATTTAGACAGTAAGAAGAGTACTGAGTAAGGTTAGGATGAGAGGAGAAGGTATTTGGGTGGGGCTTTGTAGATATGAAAGGGGTTAGAGAGGCAGAAGAGAAAGAAAAGGGTGGACAGTGCAGAGGCAGGAGGGATTATCCTGGAGTTAAACATGTGCAGAGCCTTGATTTATTAAGGGAGGCCTTAAAGAATAGTAGGCTTGGGGTTGATTTGGTGGTTGGAGGGAGATAGTTTAGAAACAAAGTACAAGTATAAACACTACCCTGGTTGCTTGGAAGGTTTGGAGATTTCTAGCAGGTTTTGGTCTTCGGATCTGCGGGATCTGTTTGGTTGTAGTGTTTGACAAGGTTGTTTAGGGCAGGGCAAGCAGTGGGTTTGTAAATAAGGTTGTGTATAGTAGCTAGTCGGATAAAAGTTGGTTGGAGAGATCAAGCCAGTTTAGTTCAAGTAGTGGTTTACAGTGGTGTGTATGGTAATTGGAGCTTGTAGTGAACTTAGCAATTTTGTTATAGCATTGTTTCTTTTTTATGTTGGTGAAGTTTTGCAGGTTGGTGAGTATGCTTGAACCATAAAATATAGAGGGGAGTAGGAATGTTTCTGCCTGGGTAGTCTTGGTAGATGAGGTAAAGAATTACCTATTTCTGTAAAGAAGTCCCAATTTCTTGTGAGATTTCTTTGTTTTATTGGATATGAAGGTCAAAGTTGAGTTTGTTATCGATAGTTACACCAAGTAATTTTGTTTCTTGTACTATTTCAATGAAAGTGTTGTTGGCTGAGTGGATGATAAATGTGTCGGTAGTGAGGGTATTATTTTTGGGGTGAAAGACCATACATTTTTTTTTTTTTTTTTTTGGGATTCAGAAAAGTTGGGTATCTGTGAGCCATGATTCAATAGCAGTGAAGGATTTTTGAGTATTAGTGAGTAGTTCTGGGAGAGTACGAGAGGTACAGATTGTAATGGAATTGTTTGCATATTGTATCCATAACCCAGGGGAAAAGGAGGTATGTATGTTATTAGTGAATATATTAAACAGTAGTGGACCAAGGATGGAGTCTCATGGGACTCCTGTAGGGTTATGGAAAAAGGGGGGAAATTTGGTTGGACCATTTAACGGCTTGCTGCTGGTCTTGAAACCACTGTATTATGATAGAGGAGCAACCTAGGTTAGGCAGGGTGTCTTACAGAGGAGAAGACCTTATAAAAAACTGTTTTACAGGTAATTTGTTGCTAATACAGGTACCAATATTCAGTTGTAATTAGTCATCATCCATCTGCAAAGAATATCCTACTCTTTAGGAGTTATTTACAAGCATTAGGTAGGCTTTGGGAGTAAGCTTTCAAAAAGAAAAAAAAAAAGACTAAGGTTTAAAATAGCTGATGTCTGTGCGATGAAGTACTAAAACAACACATAGAAGATTGGAAGTGGCTGTTGTGCTTTAATTAATAATGCCTACACAGTAACTGTCCCTGGACATAAGATAACAGTTTCAAATAATTGACTCACTTAGTAAAAGGTTTCAGGTGGGGAGGATGCGAAAGAAATAGAGGAGGCAAGCTAGGAAGCCCCTGCAGGTGTGCCCCACTGCAGTAGTGTTTTACAGCTCTATGGAGAAATCAGATTGAGTTGCTTTACATACTTAGTTTTAGTTTTTCAGCCCTAGGCTGATTAATTAAGCAGGTTGCCAGGTCCTTTAGAGTTTACAGTTTGGAAGAGGCAGGTTTTGTTTTTCTTTTTAGGACTTGCCACTTGAAGTGTGTGTGCGAGTAGTTGTTTCTCTCTTAATAATTTTAAACTCTGGAGATCTCCTTTCTGTGACCCCTCAGGATGTAGAATAGTAATGGGGATGCTATAACACCAGCATCCTCGTCATTTGATGGTTTGGCATGAGTTCTGTTATCTAACCAGTCTATCCATCTCTGCTCATAAAGTGTGGCCTGTATTTCCTCTTGGGGTCAGCAGTTGGTTAGTTATTTCTCATTGGAAATACTTTTATCTGTCCATTTTTCTCTGGTCAGAGCTCTCATCTGTAGCTTACTAGGTTTGTTATCATATACTGCTTGTACAAAAGTTATTTACTAAAACTTTTAACTTTTATAATATATATATATATATATATATATATATATATATATATATATATATATATATATATATCTCTACATTCATTTGAACTTTTAGTATTAGTCACTGGTTACAAATTTGTAAGGATTTAAAAAAATACAATTAATCGATCTACTTCTGGACCACATATAGTCAAATAAAATAATTTACTTAATTATAAACGGTTATTTTAAGGCTTCTGTAGCACCAGCTATGTACTCCTTTATGCTGTAATTATGTATACATATAGCTAAGTATATGTACAGTGAGCATATCCAAAGGAAGCATCTGATTTTGACAGCTGCAAAAACATCCCATTATGTGAAAGAGATCTATCATACAATGGAGTTAGTAAACTTTGACATGGTAGTAAGAATCGTTAGACCATAAGTAATATTGGACGTAACCACATCTGGCAACATTTCCTACTCAGACTTCCCCTCATGGGTAAGTTGCACCAGCCATGGATGTATTTTATATCATCCATGGTTGAGTGTTATTTTTATATCCCATCCATGTTCAAGTGGTGGGTGCATTCACTCTGAGTTTGGGTGATTGGTAGCCATCACTTCTGAGGTACTTTTTTTTGCTCCTTCAAAACTATTTTGACTAATAACTGTCTCTAGATCATCTGGTTATTCTACACTTCTTAAATGGTCACGTCTTCTCCATGTACTATGGCCAACACTAAAAGTATATGTTACAAACAAAGTCCTTGAAGAGTCTGACCCAGTATTTACCAGATATGGAATTTCTGGGCAACTTGCTGTCCTATATTAAAACATTTCAGGAGTCACTCATACATATGTCAAAATGTGCTTTTTTGCATTTGTCTACGTACATCTGGTTTATACAGTCTTCTTAAAAGTTTGATTTTATATATAAAATGTTTAATACTATTTTGCTTCACAAATGTTGCAAATTATTCTGATATGGACTAGTATGCACCATATAATTCATGTCTTATAAACATTGTTCTTAAATATTAAGCTAACCTTATGGAGGTGATAGACTCTTGCAGATTACTTTAGGAACTTTTTTAACTACAGTTAGGAATACCCTTTTGTGGGAAGCAGCACCATGCTCATTAAAGGAATTTCAAAGTCATTATAGGTAAATGGTCATGGTACAGGTGGCCATTCACAAATATGTAGAAGGACATAATGGTGTTGGTGGTGCATTTTGAACTATTTGACACACAGTGCAGCTTTTGTCTATTTCTTCAATTTTCTTATTGAGATAAACTATTTTCCACAAAACTTTGGGTAACAAGCATGAATTTTACCGTTCCCAGTTTCCTCCAAACTCTACAATGTTTCACCTAATTCCTAGTACTGTATGTAACATTACAAAGTTACACGACATATGGATAACTTCTTCCTATTAGTAAAGGCTGGGAATGCTGAAGTATCAACTCCAATTTATTCTGTTATAACTAGCCGTACACTTCTGGAAGCTCTGGGTAATTTCTGTTTTTTTCTGTATGACACTTTTCATCACCAGTATTTGTACAACATATGAGGTGTTGCACACCACCTTGGGCTCTGTTTATTAGTCTCTCAGGCTTCATATATGATAAATGAGATGATCCATCATCATTTGTATGCTGTTTAGTCTAGGGTAATGCCCAGCTATGAGAAGTACATTTCATTTGGTACATTTCTTTCTAGAATATATCATCTTGAAGGTTTGAAATACACCCATATCTAATTAGCATCCTAATAACATCTAAATGTTAAGTGCCAGATGTGAAGACATGTATTTGTAGAAGTGAAGAAATGTATTTGCTTTTCAGAGTTTATATATTCAAAATGCAGACATATAGTTTGCAGTTATAAATATGGTCCAGCTGCAGCCACCGTGCAAGGCAGTTCAACAGAAAACCGGTGGTTGTGAATCTAGATTTTCAGTTTGTTTTTACTTGTGAACATAATAGTAAAAAGCCTAAAAGTCTGCAATGCGAATTTTTTCTGCATGTTGTTGTGGGCATTATGATACTTAGTTGAGAAAAATAAAATGTCAGCAATTAGATGTTTTTGAATTAATGTTAGCTCAGAAAGAACTTGCTGTTATTTTCCATTCATTCCTTTCAAGAGCACAAAGTCCTAATGAACTACAAGATGTATGTTACTGAGCTAAATGACTGAGACAGAGACTGTCAGTATTGTGATTTGTGTGCTTTATTAATAAAAGACAGAGGGCCGGATTCACGAAGGCTTGCACGGAGTCTAAGAGTAGTGTAAGACTCCATGCAGCCTTCGCGATCCAGGAACAGCCCAAAGTCCGTGTAAGAGACAAGCTAAAACGTCTCTTACACGGAGTGGGCGTGGATAAGTGAATCACCTCACTTGCAGCCAAATAGCATGCAAATGAGGATGATTAGTGATCCAGGAAGCCCAGAACAGCCTGTGTAAGAGCCGTTTTAGCGGCAGAAATGTACTCAGTTGACAACTGAGTACGTTTCTGCAGAAACTGCAATGGAGCCATGTCAGCTCCAAATAAAGGGTGCGTATGTGTCAAGCAGCATGCCAATGGCCAAATATGTGGCCATTGGCAAAGTAACCTGATGCAAATATATTAAAAATATAATTTTTTTTTCGGCCATTGCCGATGTTTAAACCCAGCGCAGCCCCGCGCAAACGGGCTGCGCTGTATAAAACATAAAAACGGAGGTTATAAACCCACAAATGTGGGTTTTATGCAATACATGGAATGTCAATGCAGGGACCAGCAGACCAAAACCAACATGGCCACCGTGTAGTGGTTGCTAAGGGGGGAAGCTGAGTCTAAGACATGTAACTAAGCATTAGTAGGCAGTCTGATGCAAATGAGTGTTAGGATACTGAATTCCACTGTCACATAGCAAATGAGCACAGTCTGAGTAGTGTAAGAGTTACAGAAGGGGGAGGAACAGAGTAGGAGATAGGTGACATCACAGGGGGGAATGGTAGAAAGAAATGCAGTTCATTGGAGGTCAGAGTTACATGACAGATGTTAGACACATATCATGGAAATAGGTGTGCCACTAGATAAGCATGAGAAAGTCAAGAAATGGAAGGTGTACACTGTTGCCTACACCAAAGTTTCTTGCTGGGTGTGCATGCGCACGTGTGCGTGCCATGAAGCGCGAGTAAGGCAGTGTGTGCGCGTGTAAGGCAGACTGAGCATGTGGGAGCGTGCGCGGGTGTGCACGCGTTTTAATCCGAATAAGCAGATTCTGAACCGTGTAAGCCACTGTGAGCGTGTTTCTGCTGGTTTGCACACGGCTCCTCCCTGAGGAAACAGGGAGGAAAAAGGAAGCAACAGATTTAGTTGGAAGCTAGCAGGGAATACTGCTGGAGCTAGCAGGTGAAAACAATTAGAATTAGGCAATTACACAGGCAGAATAGTAGCCCAGCACTTAAAACTCTGCAAACAGCAGTGCAGGATGTTTCTCTCAAGAGACACTGCAAGACGGGAGTAAGCTATTAGAAGTGAAAATTGAAAAAGCTGAACTCAGAGCAGAAATGTTAGGGGCTGCCATAGCTGTCATAATGAGACATAGGCGACTTGTTGAGGGTGGTGACAATGCAGATGGTGCCAGACAACCCACAGTGAGGAGACGGAGAAGAGTGTACAGGCCCAGGGTCACCTACCACGGGTTACATGAGCTGGAGATAGTAGAGTGCTATAGAGTGGACAGAGACCTCCTGCAGCAAATAGTGGAGCTGTGCAGGCCACGCCTCACACACAGAACCAACAGAGGGGAACCATCCCAGTGGAAACCAAGGTATGTGTTGGCCTAAGAATACTAGCAACAGGTACCTTCCAGAGACCAACTGGTGATATGATGGGGATATCACAGGCATCAGCCTCCAGGGTACTGCACCAGTTCCTGGATGCCATATCAGCACATGTCAGTGATCATGTATATTTCCCCAATGCCCGTGAGGTATTGGCCAGCAATATGCGTCTCTTCCAGCAAATAGCGGAATACCCTGAGGTAGTGGGTGTAATAGACTGCACGCACATACGCATCAAAGCACCAGCCAGTGAGCGGGGTAGGGCATACATCAACCGCAAGGGCTTCCCCTCCATCAACTGCCAGGTCGTGTGTGATGCCCAGGGCATAATAATGAATGTGTGTGCTGACTGTCCTGGGAGCTACCATGATTCCCACATCTGGCATTTGACGCAGCTGTACCAGACATTTGCCAATGGGGACATCCCACACGGACACCTAGTGGGGGATGCAGGTTATGCACTGGAGCCGTGGCTGATGACACCCATCAGAAACGCACACACACCTGAACAGGAACACCATAATGAGGCACACGCACAAACACATAATGTAATAGAGCATGTGTTTGGGCTGCTCAAGTCACAGTTCCGGTGTCTGGACACATCTGGTGGAGCCTTGCAGTACACACCAACTGCATGTACCCAAATTGTCATGGTATGTGCTATGCTACATAATATGATCTTGCGAAAACAGCTGCAGCAGGACCAGCATAGGGCCGGGCCAAACAGCCCCCCACCTTTGCCAAGGCCATCACAGCGTGACTCGAAGGAGGAACAACCTGCTCACAAACATGTACAGGGAAGTGTAATATACGCATCCGACAGAGGCAGCCCTGCAGCACCACCTGAGGCATGAATGCCATGTGTTAAGTAATGTAACACCATGTACTATATGCACACCTGAGGACCCTGACTAACATCTTACCCTCACCAAGCATCATGCCACAATATGACAATGAGATGATCAAGTGCAATAACTGGCTGAAGTATCGCAGTTAGTCAAAGGGGATCCAATGTGTGCCAGTCTGGGATGACATGCTGAGCATGACATGATGCTCCACCTGCTAGGACTGGTGTGCACCTATCAGTACAGGCCATATGGATACTGGCAAAGGCTGTTGTTACCCACAGTGTGCCCTGAATAGGTAAGGCTCAAAACACAAACCTATCTCCATAGGTATCAGAAGGGATAAGAATAAGATAAGGGATAAGTCGAAACAGCAAGATGCATGCAGTCTAAACTCACCCAGTATGGAGAATGTTGATATCTGTGCTGTAACAGAAAACTGAGTCAAGGCTCACAACAGCACCCTAACACTACCGGGTTACACCTCATACTGTGCTGTACAGACTCAAAACATGGAACAAGCTACAAAAGGAGGGTGACTAGCAAGAATTGTCAAGGATAACCACACCCCCATGTTGGTACCACAACAAGAAGCAGCATGGACTAGCCATGGTCAAGTAACAGTGGCTGAAACTGCCCCCCAGTTTATAGCCTGCTACAGACTACTGTCCCAACACCAGGAACTGCACCTGGCCTATGCTGGAATACATGAATATATCAAGTCCTCCAAACCACATTATATTGGGTGACTGAAAATACCCAGACATAGACTTGGAGCATTATACTAGCTCCAACAGTGTAGTACAAAAGTTCACAGAATCCATAAACCAAAAGGCCCAGGAACAACGTACCACTCCCACAAGAGGGGTAAGCATACTGGATGTGATAATCAGCAACATGGGTACTGGATGGCAAGACGAGAAGTGTATTGCTCACTGGTAAAACCAGACCATAGAGTAATCACACTCGATATACAAATCCTGACCACAGTCCCTGGCCAGAAAACCACAGTGGAAAACATGTGTAAAGCAATATTTGCACTCCTCCAAACTGATGTGGAATCCATTAAAGGTCCTGTGCAGGTGCAAAATATGGGCCACACCTCAGAACCTGTAATACAGCCATTCCATGAACACTGCCAGGAATGCTTGGATTATGCAATCCTAAATTAAAACAAGACACAATGCCATACACGCAGGCATCTGACATGGTGGACACCAGCCATAACCAAACCATGCAAGAGAATGAGGAAGCTACTACATGATAGAGCAAACATAAACAATGAAGTAATCACTGATCAGTAGTATGGCAATAAAATATGTCCACACATACAATCCACTAAGGCCAGCCACAACAAGTTGAATCTGTGAATCCTGAGGCAATGTTACACCTGCCCCAAGTACGCAGACAACCCCCAACTCCACCCAAGAAATACAAATATATGTGAGAGATGCAACCATCTATCCAAACTGGAGGCTCAGCTCCCTCAACTAACTAGTCAGGAGGAGAAGGTAACCACACACACCACAAACACAGTCCCACATAGACCTATCACAACTGCAAACCAAACACATAAACACAGAAAAACATTCCCGGAGGCACAAATTACAAACACAGCACACCAACAGAGGCCTCTAAAGCAGACACCCAATCAAACAACCTCCAAACATAGCACATGCAACACATAGTACACAAAGTTGGTGTGCCAAACAGTCACAGGCCAGAAGGAGAAACAACATGCCTGATACAGTTGTAATAGGTGACTCCATAGTCAGACACACTGCTGTCCCGCACGCAGACTGAACAAGGGAAAGGGTACAGTAAGCTGCCTGTAGGCTGCCACAATACACCACATAACAGAAGTATGCAGGTCACTCCAAAGCAAGTAGAAATATGATGCAGTCATAGTCCATGCTGGTGTGAATGACCTGAGATGTACCTCCCTAGACTACATGAAAAGAGACATAGATGAGCTCTCTGATTATGTAGTACAGGCCAGTATGACACTCACCGTTTGCAGCATCCTACCCTTGCCAAGAATAATGCCACAGTACAAACACGGAATGATCAGTCATAGCAAGTGGCACACTTACTGGTGTCATCCCAAGGGGATCCAATGTCTGTCTGCTTGGGATGTCATGCTTGACAAGCCACGCAGCTGTTCTCGGGATGGCTTGCACCTGTTACCCCTGGGCGTCTGGATATTGGATAAGGCCTTTGCCACCTCCATAGAGCCTTTTGTAGGCAAGGCTGAAAAGACTAACCCACCACCCTAGAAAACATAAGTGGAAAGAAACTTAAAGGTAATGCTGACCAATGCCAGATGTGTAAACCCAATATGCATGCTCCCAAGGCCATCCCCAGTATGGAGAACATCGATGTCTGTGCAGTGACAGACACCTGCTGCAAGCCTCCTGACAGCACACCAGCACTACCTGGTTATACCACATATCATGTGTCATGGCCCCAAAACCTGGAACAAAACATACAAGAGGGTGAGTATCCATATTTAGCACAGACACCCATACGTCCAGGTAACTGACAATGCACAAGGCATTGGAGTCCACCCATGTGCAACTAACTGTAGGCAAGACTGCTGTACAGTCTTTGGCATGCTACAGACCACACTCTCACACACAGGAACCCCACCCAGCCATCCTGAAGACACTGGACAGTATGAATGTCCTACCAAATACCAAACAAGGTACAACAAATTACCACATAGGTGGTAAACCATTATGTATGGAAGGAGTAATCAGGGACCTAGGGACACAAGTGGACAGTAACCTGTTATGTGACACATTGCCAATGTGGCTAGGAAGACTGTCTACATATGACACCGTATCAGGAAAGGATTCACATCTATGTCAACAGAGGTCATTGTGCCCCTATACTGTTCTCTTATCACACCCATAATCTAGTACAATGCCTCATATGGGATGTACCTTACCTGACACCTGCAGCAGTTAGAAAGACCTCAAAGGTACCTCACCAAGAGGATAAAGGGTCTCAAATACATGTCATATGCTGCCTGGCTGTAGACACCCCAGCTGAATGCAGTCACATACTGCCTACACAGAGGCATTGCATGCCTGTTGTAGAAGGCCATGCCCAACACAGGAGTAATGGACATGCTCCACCCCAGAAAACTCAAAGCCATCGGAGCTGTGAGAGTGAGAGATGTCAACCTCAACAAATAATGAAATAGGATGTGCTGGGAGGACAGATACATAATCCAGAGGCTCCCCACACCCTGGACCAGAATCCCACTCCATGTTAGGCAGAGCCCCTCACTGACACTCTTCAACAGGAATCTTGCCAAGTTGATGGATGATTGTAGAGTTACACTGGGGGTCTTCACTGTGTCATGTCCAGACAGAGGCACAGCAAAGCAAATCATAAATGGCCATAATATTCACATAGCAAGGGGTGGCAAAAGCCACACACACTCTGGCTAGGCTAACAAATGCCCTAGGGTGGATAGCCTAGTATGAACCTATGAACCTATGAAGATACAAATTGTACAGGACACTAAGGATAATCCCAAGGCTTTCACAACTGATGGTAGGAACCATGTTGGGAATTCACAGATATGCTCTGAATCACACAAATATCACAAACACACACACACATATTGCCAACATACTTCCTGACAGGTGCAGTGCAACCCCCAGAATGCAGAATATCTATCCCAGCAGACTGCTGGCCCCCTGACATTGCAGATGCTGAGGTAACAGCCAGCATCTACAAAGCAAAACACACAGCAGCAATGGTATGAGATGGTGTCCTGGGCTGAGTGCAACATGGACTCCAAGATGAATGGAATGCCAAATCACACTACTGCTCAGTGTCAGCCTTACCACAGAATATGTACCCAAAGAGCAGTGTACAACAACAGTGGTCCTTCTCAATAAAGGTGTTGCTTAATGGATACTGAAAACTACTACCCCAGAATCCTGAGAAACTCGGTCTGCACAGCTATGTAAAGGATCAGCATGTACCACAGACATAAAGTTATTGGGGACCTACTGACACCGGACCCTACCCAGTGTGGCTTTCTTAAGTGCAGATCCTGCCCCTAAACATGTTTGACTCAATTGAAACAGTCATTAAGGTCATTGATGAGGGCAATGTGGTCCACACAGCATAGCTGGACCTTGCAAAGGCTTCTATACAATACCCTACGTGTTCATTATAGATAAGCTCACCAGCTTAAATATAAACCCCTATGTCAGTAGAGGGGTTGCAAACCAGACCAAGGACAGAACAGACATGGTCAGACATGCTGCAGCCATGTCAGACTACAAACCAGATATAACTGGCATCCCACAAGGCTTGGTCCTGGGATCTCCCTCGTCTGGTATATATGTCCCATAGCTACAGGCAAACATGGAAGGACTGTGTCTGAACATGTTTGCAGAGGACTACAAACTGCTCACCATATATGATCCACCAGCTGACACAAGCATCCCACAAAAGGGCCACATAGAAACAGACAACTGGTGCCATAGCCATGTCAGCAAGCTAATTGCAGAAAAGTGTATAGTCAACCCCCATGGATATACAGTAAGTGCCCACCAATTACCACATAGGTGTTAACCCATTACGTAGTTAACATAATGAGAGACCTGGGGACACAAGGTGATAGATATCCTGCATTGGACAAACATGTGCTGTATTGTTTACAGAAACATACCATATACCCACCTAATCATGAAGGTTGTCAGATCTAGATAAAGGGAGGTCATTGTGGCTCTGCAGTCATCCTCCATCAGCGGTACAATTGACTACAATAGCCCCTGTGGGATGTACCTCAGCAGACACCTCCATCAACTGTAAAGTCCCCAACAGTACCTCACCAGGAGTATCAAAGAGTTTGCACAGATGCCATGTGTTGCTGGTATCAATAAACATGCTGCACCTTGTACAATCTGAATGGCAGTGAGCTATGCACATGAGAGACCTGAACCCCAGCACTGACTTACATAGGACAAGCTGTACTGCATGATCCATAACACAGAAGCCACCCCCACCCATGAGTGAACTCCCAGTACAGGCTACACATAGAGTCACTTATCAATTTTCCTCAATAGGAATCTTGATGAGTGGATGGGAGATGGTAGCTTTATCCTGGGTATCACTGTCATGTCACAGGTAGACAGAGGCACAGTATACTAACCATGACATATGTCATGGCAAACTCCACTTACAATGTGTGTTGAAGGACAAACACACTCTCCAACTAGCATTAGACATGGACTAGGGCACATCGCTAGTGTTTGCAAATGTACACTTATGTTGTGGAATACACTACCAATGTTGGACAAGCCTGGTTTAAGTAGTTCATATCTGAACAGAATGCAACATGGTCAGATGTACACAACTGGCCCCTAACCAGGCTGTTGTGCTCACTATCGAAATGTAAAGCAGTGATAGCACTAAAGCCCAGGATACTGTCCACCACAGTCAAAGTACTACCAGTACACTATACAGTACTACAGTGTTAGGTCAGTGTGAAAGGATGTTGACAACTGTATGCAAAGTATCCCATGCAAACACTGCAGGCACAGTATAATCCTGTTGTGTTCACACACAAAGCAGTTGTACAGTAACTACACAACATGACACACAACACACAACCATAAACAGGTGATATTTGTTGAAGTTCACACTCATCCACAAATGTGGTGGGCTGCAAAGTTCAACATATGGAATGCTCACACTGGGCATGCTCACACACTTTGATAAATGAGACATATGTCAGACAACATGCCATGGGAAGGCTGAACTGGGCATGCTCACACACTTAGGCCAAATCTCAGTTTAGCAGTTGGACACACATATCTGTTATTTTTACATGTTATTCCAGGAACCAACCACATTACAGCAGTCTGCCCAGTGCACACAGTTAAATGACTACAGAGACATACGTGATATAGTGGATCCCTCCCATATGCAAACATCTTCCACAGATGCACAAGTTGTTCATACAAACAGGGAATGCTATGGCAATAAAGATGTGCAAACAGTCTATCAGCAACAAATAATGTGCATTTGACAATTAAACATATGGGTGTAGAGGTCAACACTAGGCTGTTTGCCCTAGGGAATGACAGCTTAGCCATAGTGTGCTTGGTGTCTGCCTCCCCACAGGATGCACATTCCCCTTTCTAAACACCGATGATGTCAGCACTCTATAAGTATAACAGGAGAAGGGAAACCTCCCAGTAATGCGAATAACACGCTCTGCTAATGTGTCCATCTCAAGTGTCATAACATAATTAGGTAGGGGTTTGAATCCTGCAAGTGTGTGTGTTTGTCTGAGGGGGATTAGTGTGTGTGCAATTTTGTGTGAGGGAAATGTCCCTTTTGGCAACTAGGTGAACAGACTACAGGATGCACATTTCCCTTTCTAAACACTGATGATGTCAGCACCCTATAAGTACAGCAAGAGAAGGGAAACCTCCCAGTAATGTGAATAGCACACTCTGCTAATGTGTCCGTCTCGAGTGTCATAACATAGTCAGATAGGGGTTTGAATCCTGCAAATGGCAAGTGTGTGTTTTTGGCTGAGGGGGGTTAGTGTGTGTGAGGAAAAAGTCCCTTTTGGCAACTAGGTGAACAGACTACAGGATGCACATTTCCCTTTCTAAACACCGATGATGTCAGCACTCTATAAGTATAGCAGGAGAAGAGAAATCTCTCAGTAATGTGAATAGCGCACTCTACTAATGCATCCGTCTCAAGTGTCATAACATAGTTAGGTAGGGGTTTGAATCCTGCAAATGGCAAGTGTGTGTGTTTGTCTGAGGGGGGGGGTTAGTGTGTGTGCAATTGTGTGTGAGGGAAATGTCCCTTTTGGCAACTAGGAGAACAGACTACAGGATGCACATTTCCCTTTTTAAACACCGATGATGTCAGCACCCTGTAAGTACAGCAAGAGAAGGGAAACCTCCCAATAATGCGAATAGCACACTCTGCTAATGTGTCCGTCTCGAGTGTCATAACATACTCAGATAGGGGTTTGAATCCTGCAAATGGCAAGTGTGTGTTTTTGGCTGAGGGGGGTTAGTGTGTGTGAGGAAAATGTCCCTTTTGGCAACTAGGAGAACAGACTACAGGATGCACATTTCCCTTTCTAAACACTGTTCAGCTGAAGGCCATGGCTCTGGCACAAGTTGTCTGTTTCTATGATGCCTCTTTGCAAGATGCTTGTGTTGGCTGGAGAGTCGATTATGGTGGCCAGTTCGCAGTCATCTGCATATTTGGTCAGCCACAGTCCATCCGTGTTCGCCTGTACCTCCAATAAATATATATCAAACAAGAGAGGTCCCAGGACTGAGCCTTGTGGGACACAACTCGTAACTGGTTTGGAGTCTGGCATGGCTCCAGCAATTCTAACCATGTGGGTTCTGTCCTTGAGCCACTGTGCAATCCATCTAGTGACATAGGGGCTTATATTTAAGCTGGTGAGCTTCTCTAGAATGCCCAAGTGGGGTATTGTTGTGAAGGCTTTTGCGAGGTCCGGGTAGGCTGTGTGAACCACCTTCCCCTCGTCAATGGCCTTGGTGACTGTCTCAAAGAAATCAACCAGGTTAAACCTGGTAGTGCTGGTGTGCTCTCAGTAGCCCTGAACCAGGCATCTGTTACTGTACAGATATCTATGTTCTCCATGCCAAGGAGAGTTTTGGGTGCATGCATCTGGAGGTTTAGACTTCTGGCGTTGGGTAGCATTACTCTTAGTTTCTTATCCCTTGTGATACCTATGAAGGTGGGTTTGTCATTTGAGCCTTGCCTAATATAGGCACTATGGGGGTAGCAAGAGCCTTTGCCAATATCTGAAAGCCCGGGGGTGACAGGTGCAGGCCATCCCTAGCGAAGCAAGTGGTTCAACAGAAGATGAATATGTGAAGGTGTAGTGCCTGTGATTAGTTAGCAGTAGCATATATGACTGCTCACGTGGACACATGCCAGGTAAGTCATATGCACTGTGTCACAGGCAATGTACATGTGAACAGGACAAACAGTGACATCCTGTTAAGTGGGGACATGGACATACATATAGTAAGCTATGCAGATGGCACTAGGAGTCCACAGAAGCTCTATAACTATGCATTGCAGGTGTGATCAGTATTCCAGGGTAATTGCAAGCAAACATGCATGCAAACAAAGCTACAGTGAACAGGGCTGCATGTAGTCCATTGTACAACAAACAAGCTGTACCACTTCCAGTAGGTAACACTGCAAATATGCAGGCACTATGCACATGTACATGGAAATACATGGGCCAGATGGCTAGGGTCCAGTCTCAACGCACACAAGTGTACAGACCATGTACTGTCAGGATGTACAATAACTGGATGGAAACCCATGTGCTCATACCTGCAGTAATACACATGTCAAATAACAGACACTGAGCCTTCACTCAGTGGTTCCATATTTAGTAGGATGTATGCTACCTGGCCTGCCACCACAGTATCCCTGACATATATGGGGACTCTCCCTCCTGTGACAGTTTTGTGTGTTGGGGCTGTCTAGCATGGTATGAGATGTGAGCATGCAGTGCTAGGGTGCTCCTGTGTGTCCTGTACCAGTCGTGTAGTACTGCACACATATCAACATCCTCAAACATCTGCATTGCAGAGTCCAGTGTGGGCAACATGCCACTTGCAATTTACATGTCCATCATTGCGTATTACTACATTCATTACCTTATCCCCTGTGCTACCTATGTATATAGCCTTCTGTTGACATCATTACCACCAGTATGCCAACATGTGCAGATGATACACTATGGTAATTACCATGGGTGTAGACAACAGTACATGACAATCACACACTTACTGCATCAGGCATGCTGTGATATACCCACAATTAATTCAGCACACAGTACTGTTAACAACATGATACTATTACTACACATCTATGTGGTCACCCTGTGCATCAGCAATATGTTAACCTGTACCTGCACAGTTGTTACAGATTGCAGGAGGTGGCACAGTTTCATCATATGCACAGGGTGTGAACTTGGTATGCCTGAGTCAGCCACCGATACCACCGATTGACATGTATGTGCATGTGTGTTGGTGAGGGACAGCAGTAGAAGGTGGGGCAATGTTGATGCAGTGTGTGCGTGTATGCGGTAGCCCTAGGTGTTGTCAATTTGCATGTGTGTATGGATGCACACAGTTCCACCTCATGGCTGCCATATACTGGTGTTTGTGGACAGCCACAGACTGTACCTGCCAGGTCATACAGATCAGTGTCTCTGGCCACGGACACGGTACCTGTGCCTTGCAGAGGTGCTACGGACCGTATCCAGTACCAACCCAGACTGGGTACTGTCATCAGAAGCAGGTGTTCGTTGACTGGACACAGATCCCTGTCGGGCCTGGCCAGAGCCACATGCCGCGTGGTCTCCTGGGGCGGTCTGATGACAGCACAGACCCAGCATTGCTGAGGCTGCTGCTGGCACTACAGGGGCGGCCGCGACCCTGTTGTCGTCCGCGACGACTGCCAGCTGCTGCTGTTGCTGGCATACGGCCACGTCGACGCCTCAACTGCCCACCATCGCCCTGGCTCATGGACATGTAGTTGTCGAACCGGTCTAATATGTCCCCACAACGTCTGTCTATGACATCGGTGAAATCACGGATGGCAGCCGCAATGTCACGCATACTGTCAGTCATGGCTGTGCGACATGCTGTCAGCTCCCTCAGACCCTGTCTGGTGTACCATTCCATATGTGACTGTGCCTGCATGACAGCCCGAAACATAGCTGAGGTTGTAAGACCTCTGTGGGCATGTCTGACAGGGGCAGTACACCCACGGATGCTCCCACAAGAACCCCTGGACATCTGTCTGTGTGTTACCATCTCTGGGCCATGCCCATGGCTGCTGTGTGGGGAGGCATGTGCCACAGATACCACATTACCCTGGTCAATGCCCACTGTATGCTGTCCATCACCTAGGGATATTGGTGACAAAGGGTGTATTGGCAGGATAACTGTGCGCATTGATGGGGTCAACAGCTGTGCACTGTCAATCAGCTGACCAATGGCGGACCCTGGCATACCTTCCCGTGCCATTACACAGATGTCATCATTATCAGTACCCACGGCACCTGATTCAGGTTCCCTGCTACATGACACCAGAGCAGCACCAGAACCTGTGGGAGGGAAACAGGAAACAGTTTACAATGTCTACACATTACCAGTGATGCACACGTGGACACATGCACACATGCACAGGTGCACACATGTACACATGCACAGGTGCACACATGCACACAGTTTCACACAATTGTACAGTACTCGGTATGCATGATATCAACACACAGACACAGACACACATACATGCATACAAAGAGCACTACTATGTGAGCCAAATAGTACTATTACTATCAAAACTATTACAGGAATTGTTAATACACACTCACCAGCATGGATAGGCTGCATTGCTGTTATACCAGAGGGACCTGCAGACATGAAGAAACTAATGTCAGTGGGCACAACTGTGCCATTGTTACTGAGTATGATACAGGTCAGTAGTACAACAGTCGCCTTTCACAGGTCA
Organism: Protopterus annectens; assembly: GCF_019279795.1. NCBI lineage: Eukaryota > Metazoa > Chordata > Ceratodontiformes > Protopteridae > Protopterus > Protopterus annectens. The sequence goes on from NC_056743.1 coordinate 785,301,859, forward strand.
GCTGCTAATATTGAGGATATCACACTTGCACATTAAATACTATGGTGACAGCTACAAACCAAGGACACACCTCACACATGCATTAACTACCAGTGTACACAACAGTCAACTATACATATGGCATATTACCTGCACGTTCACTGTCTTGCTGCTGCGTGGCTCCAGCCTCCATCATAATGCATGTCTGCTGCTGTTGTTGTTGCTGGCGGACTGGAGCCACTACACTCATGAGTAGTCCCTCCAGTCTGGTGAGTGGGGGATGTGTAGCCACCCCACCACCTGTGGCGACCTGTTGCCTGTGAATATCCGACGCACGCTGACTGACATGTCTGATTAAATCACTGCAGTGATGTTGTACCTGCTCATATGTCCTATTATGCGTGCCTATGTCATTTACCTGACAGAGAAGGTCTTGCCACAGTGCAGCCCTCTCCTGCTGATTCTGGCTGGTGCGGGAAAAGAGTATTGCATAATCCCGCACCAGGCTCTGGTGTCTCTCCTCATCCTCAGCTGTGGAGTAAGTGGGATTCCGTGGGTGGGCCATGTACCTGAGAAAGAAAATAACCTGATATCAGCAATATATGTCAGCAGAATTTGGCACACATACTGCACATGCTACTCGACTGTTATGATACAACATATCTCACATATATAGCATCTGTCTGTCTATTGGTGGATACACATGTAAATGGCCAGGTATCAGTGCTCAGCCAGCAACTGTGCAACAGTAGCTGGCACACTCCATACGACATACTACCAAACCCCAGCAGTCAGAACACTGATTCAGGTCAAGAGCACCTCCAACTACTGTGAGCTGACCACACACTGATTGCCCTGGATATACTTATCCCACCTCCACCACCAGCACAAACGACTATAGTGAATAACATTACAGATGCAAACTTTACACTTTGTAACAGTGACATGGTATCCTTTCAGCCCACTGGGCCAGTGGCAGATACAACCCACAATGCTGACCCCTACACAATTGCTTTCTACAGACATCTCTGAGAATGCATGGATCATGCAATCCCATATATGACCAAGACACTCTCCACAAAGGGACAGCATCCTGTCTGGTGGACCCCAGCCATAGACAGGTTGTATTACAGAAGATGGAAGCTACTGCAAGACAGAGCATAATTCCATAAAGGGAGGGCATGTCTGAGCAGCACTAGTAAGGATCTATTTTCCATCATACAAACATCCATGGGCAACTTTGAGAGGGAAATCAAGAGGGACACTACAGATAACCAGAAGGCCTTCTTCAGTTATGTTAGCAACCTGGTCAGGATCCATCCTCTATGCCCATAGTTAGTACACAACAACAAATATTTCACTGACACCACAGATATTGACAACATTGTGGCAGACAGGTTCAGTGCAGGTGTCACCCGCCCTCTCCTCCAAAATAAGACATAGTTATCCCAGCTGACTGTAACCTCCCTGTCATCACAGATGTCCAGGTGAGAGCCACCCTCAGGACAGCAGAATACACAACATGAATGGGACCTGATGGTATCCCCAGTTGCATGCTACATAAACTCTGACAGGAGCTAAACACACATATAGAAGTGCTATGTAACACTAGCCTGACTACAGGATATGTACCTGTACACTGGCGCACAGCAGCAGTGGTTCCACTCCACGAAGGAGGCACCTCAACATACCAATACAATACAACACAACACAACACAATACATTACATTACAATATAATAGTATACAATATGCTATTGCCCCTGGGACTACAGCAGCGTACTGTTCTGCTACCCTGACCATTGTGACACATGTGGTGTGACGGTACCTGCTGCTGTCACACAGTTATACAGGGTGACTCATATGGCATATTACCTATCTGACTAACATTCAGCAGGGGTATGTGTGACATGTACTCCTGGGGAGTCTTGCTTCTTAACACTGTGTGGTTTATTGCAGGGTATGTCTTATCTGTGGGTAGGAACTTTTACCTCCACATGTGCACTCTATTGCAGTGACACGGATGACACACAGCAGTCATTTAGGTTGTGGGTGGTGTGAGGTGTTACTATGGTTGTTGGACATCTGTCATGGGTGTGACTTACATATGTAAATCCGGGAGTGGTAACCTCTATGTGGGTAGTATATGTGTACTCTGTGGTGTTGTCAGTCACTGTGCATTGGTAATGTGTTTGAGTACATTGTCACAGTGTTGTACATGTCACTGTGTCCTTCTCCATATCTGTAGCTGTCATGTGAGGTCCATACCATGGCATCCATTATGTGGTGTGGAGGGGTACACTGACCTACATGTCCATAGCTGACACACCATGTTCGCTGACACATACCATGAACAGGTATTCCAGGGATAGTGTGCCACTGTGAATTTCATTGGGGCCACTACTGTACACATTTATGACCCTGTTCACCCCTGACACATGCAGTGGTGGGCAGTCAATCACATATCTGGTGGTTAGTGGTGTAGGTGATTTGAAATGTGGTATGGTACTCTGGTTTTGACACTGGTGTTCACTCCATGCCTTTGTCACCAGACACCTGTTGCAATACATCTGTACACATGTGCCTCACTCAGAATTTATATACATCTCTCTCTCTCTCTCTATATATATATATATATATATATATATATATATATATATATCTATATATATATATACATATATATATATATATTTATATATATATGTATATATATATATATATATGTCTGTATACATATACACATATATATATTGATGTACATATATTGCTATAGATGTGGAGAGGAGACACAGAGGGGTGAGAGTGACAGAGGGGTGGGACAGGGTGTGTTGAAGGTCATCATATACAGTCATACCTGTAGATAGTCAGATCAGTCTGTCTATGTATATGTATCTACATATATCTATATCTGTATGTGTGCATTACATATATATGTTTGTACAATATTCTATCTACATCTGTCTATGTATTCCTACATCTCTCTCTCTATGTATGTATACATATATGCATATCATATATATATATATATATATATATATATATATATATATATATACACATACATATGTTGACATACATACGTATCCATATGATAGACGGGTATATCAACATGTTTGTCTACCATACTGTATACACACACTGACATACTGCTAAACATGCATAACTGTGGAACCTACTTCGTACATGGCACTACAACCTACAATCAACCAACATTGATATGTGCACATAGATGCTCTCACATACAAATGTATGTACAGCCTTCACTGATAGTTGCTGTATATCCCCTGCCCTTTACACATCTTCATATACATATGGATACAGACCAATGACACATATGGAGGGTTCACAGTATGTAGACCTTTATAGTATTACTTTACGTTACCTGTGTTTGTCACAGCTGCTTGTGTTGCCGTCTGGTTCTCTGTCCTGCTGCTCCACTTCCCAGTTGTCAGCTTTCAGGTGGCTGTTGCTGAACAATTTGTTTGTGTCTGCTTAATTGCAATTTTCTCTGTCTCTGTCTCTCTCTCTCTCTCTGTCTGTCTGTCTCTCACGTCCTTCTCAGGGTGCAATGAAAGTATTGCATGTGTGGACTGGGAGTACAGCATACTTTTGTAGGTATCTGCATATGCCCATGTGATGGCCTCTGCACCAATTGTTAGCCAGCGTTTGCTAATTGCATGCAGCCAGTTGTGTACTGATTGCAGTTCTCACTGTGATTTCAGAACAGTGCTATAAAAGGTATGTGAGATAGGCGTAGCCCTTTCAGATTTTAAGGGCAGGGACCATGCTGTTATGCTGTGGACAATGTTCTGTGAGTGTAAAGGTTGGTATCTCTCTCATATTTCCAGGTGTGTTGTAGATTAACATTCCTCCATTCATTTCTCCAGTTTCCTGTACTAACTGTGTATGTACACTGACACCTACAACTACTACTACTGTTAATGTGTGTGTGTGTGTGCTTTCCTTTCACTTTTGCTTGCACTTTGTTGCTAAGGCTTCAATATTTGCCCTTTACAGTCACTACTTGTATGCCTGCTAGGTGTCCTGACTGTAGTGTGCTGCTGTAGCTTTCCTATTTTCCATGTACATTCACACCTTGGAATGCTTGCTATATCTGCTAGGGTGTTACAGCATGCAGTGTGGTCTGGCCATGGTGTGGGCCTTGACATCTGTTAGGGTATTTGAGTATGCTGCTGAGCAGGCCCCAGAGACTTTCAGGTTCATCTGTTATCTGCCTCATGGAATGGTACATATCAGTGGGGTACACCCATTAAAATGTCTGTTATGCTGCAGTTGTGACTGTGGGTTAGCATGAGCATATGTATTACTACACTTTTTCTGCCATGCAAGTGGTGAATACTTTCAGGACTCCATAGTTACCATTGCATGTGTTACACCTTTCTGCCAACTGTTTGTACATTTCACACGGAGTCTGTGGGGCATCCCTGTAAGTCGTTCACTGTTGCTATGTCTAGGCTCTTAACTATTCAAATATGGTGGTGTCAGACCCGTCATGTGTACAGATATTTGCAGGTTTTCCACATTTCTGCCTCATATTTTGGTCAATATCTCATGCACACCTTTTTTCTGGGAAATCACTCTGGGCTCAAGTCAGAATATGGTGACAAACATTCAAGTTTCAGACTTCATACCCTTCCAAACATCCCACAAAATGCAGACCCTGTTACTCTCTGAACTGTCTGCATTTGTTGTAACATTATTTGTAATGTGTCCCTGGTTTTGGGCCTTTGCTCCACATATTTTATTACTTGGTCCAGATGTGTTCCTGTAAGATGTTGTGGGGTATGGGCAGTGATTATCCTGCTGTGAGTATGTGTGTGGCTTGCAAGGTGCTATAGTGACATTATTACCTACTAGCTACCAACTAGCATGGCTGTTTCTGTTCACACAGTACTATTATGGAAATCCACTAGTTTTGATAGTAATTCTAAATGGCATGCTTTGTGTACTACACATCTATATTCCCTTTATATTCATTCCTACTATTACATGATATATTTATTTTAGCACAATGTTCTTGTATAAGATTCATGGCTTAGTGGTAAGTCATGCAGACTACTGTTTCCAAGGTCCTGGGTTTGGGACTTCCAGTGGGATTTTATTTTGCTTCTGAACTGACTACAAGACCTGTCAATCAAAGTGACTAAGGCACTTTTAAGCAGTTGTAACCGGGTTAGCGCTGGTTTGCGTGGGGCTCACGCATGCGCACTGGCGTTTAGCTCTGCGCACACAAGCGCACACCCGCTTACAACCGCTTAAACGTGCTTGCTCTTGCGCACTCCCGCGCTATTTTCTTTGAAATAAAAGAAAATGGGGAGACAGGAAAGTGGTGAAAAAGGGGTCACAAAGAGGGTAAGACAGTAGGGAAACAAGCTTGGGATGTGCAGGAGGGATGTAGGTAAGGCCCATAGCTGCCCATTTCTTCATCAGCAACAGCTGTGGATATGTATGTAATTTGGTGTGACATTTGAAACCTTCCATCCCTGAGAGAGGTGTCAGGACAACAATAATACTTGTTGTACAGCCAATTGTAATTGATAGGTTCCATGTCCAGCAGACATGTGTGCGGAATGGGCAGCTATGTATGGGGCGTAATTTTTTTGTGGGTACAGAGTGCCCTTTTTTTTCAGGTGAGAGTGGTATGTCAGGTGAAGGAAGTCAGTACAGCTGGGGAGGTAGGTTGGGTAGGTAAACAGACAAGACAAGACAAACAAGACGCATACAGGGGCGGTGTATGACACGTGTGGGGGGGTTACACAATTGACGGGGACGGAGGTTTGGATATCCAGAGCCCATGAGCCCACAGATGGCAACAGTGGAACTGATATCCCCACCCATAGGCAGTTGCCACTGCTCCTTCACTGCCCAGGACGGGGCTGTGTAGGCGGGGCAACAGGCATGCATGTTAGTTGCGCCACCCGTGCCTCGAGCTGGCGTAGGGGCTCAAGAACAGAGTCCCGAATCTCCCTACGCACCACAGTCCGGACGCTACGGAGGGTGAGTGGTGGTTCTCCTCCGGCCACACTTGCAGAGGGGGGCGAGCCCCATCCCCTGCAGCGCTTCCAGCCGCAGGTGGCACAGGGCCACCGGAGGAGGGTCCGGACTCGGCACTAGTGCCAGTTGCACTCGCCAGCTGAGGTGGGAGAGGTGGGTCCGCTGGAACCCGCCTTTCCTGTCATCCTATGTTTTGCATTATGTCATGACAGTTTGGGTTAGTGACATATAATACCATTCACAATTAGTTGTAACAGCATGCATTAGTATTCCCATTAACCAAACACCCAGATATTCACACCATTGAACAGCGTGCATAACACATGCATAATTTGGACAGAAATACACAGTCCAACAACATGCAGGGTTAATTGATGGCAACAGGCCATCAGGTGTGGATGTATGAACAGGGCAGATGCATCAACGGACATGCAAATATATATGACCCAACAGGACAAACGTCCAGGGGTGTTAATTGTGATTGCACATAGCATTTTCATGTGGGATGGGTTATATGTGGTTATAGGGTGGGGTAAAGAAAGTAATATTAACACCTTCGAATAACAATACATATGCTGTACATTTCTAATAGCTACAGTTATATACACACTACTGTTCTGACTACAGTTTCCTATATGATAACTATTTCAACTTGGTGATAGGACTGTTACTGCAACATCAATATACATTTTATGGTTCTTCATACACATTCATATCTGGCTTTGTTCAGCTACATCATCCTGCTACATTTGCTTTGTATAGCTGTAGACAAGTGTGGATGTTTGGTATATCAGACAATCATCCTATCTGCATATTGCAGACTGAGAGCAACATATCCAGATTTTGGGATACACATTCCAGATGCAGCAACACTTTGAACAGATTTAGCTGTTTGGTTTTGAATCTCACATGCATTTCATTCTGTCTTGACTGCAGTAATACTTTATTCAGGGGTTATTACTACTGTACTGCTGGATTTGTGACACTTTCTCACACTCTCTCACTTGCTTTCATTTTTCTATTCAGGATGGTACTTACTTCTAGGCTTTATTGACATGTTTTACCTGTAGTTATTACAATCCTTTCCAGCAGTCTCACTTCTGTCATGTTTCAGTATTTCCACAGGGATATATTTCACACGTGATTTCATCATCTTCTGTAGCTATACTTTTCAGCCTGCTGCAGGTTGTGTACTATTTTCTTACAGGTAGGGCATTTTTATTTCAGAATATATGTCAGACAGTTTCATTTTTCGGTTTAACTTACAGGCTGAAACACACTTTTGTAATCAAGCAATACTTGCATACACTTTCACACTGTTACTTGCAGATTTTATTCCTTACTGACTACACTGCACTCTTTTGCTGACTGTCATACTTTTAGATTTCTTTACAGTTACTGGTAGTGGATTACTGACCTGCCTGGTGGCGCAACCGCACCAGCCTATCGCCATAGGCTCTGCAGTTCGCAGAACGGACCCCTGCAGCTGTAATATAAATGAAGTAATATTGGAATACACATCTCCATAATATCAGCTAGTTTAATTTCTTACATACATAATTAAATGTTACTTACTCAGTAGTGGGGCGTTGGGTGTTTGCTGGGCCTCCTGGATCCAAAGGTTCAGTTGGTCCTGCTTGCGTCTCTTCAGGTCCGCATGGTGGTGACGGACCTGCTCACCAGTCCTTGGAATCCCTGTGGCACTGGTGAGATCATGAGCCAACCGGTCCCACGCCTCGGGCCTGTAGGCTCCCCAGAGGACCTGGCCCTGCATGAGTTGGGCCTCATGATTATGGACTAGGAGCCAGACCATGTACCTGGACTTCTCAACACCCCACCTCTGTGCTCGAATGCAACTACCCTCTCCTACTCCTGTCATTCTGCCTGCAGGTCAGTTCTACAATCGTTTATGCTGTGTATTCCCGCCTATGGGGCTTATATAGTCCGTTTTTCCCGCACATATCTGTGATTGGCCATTTTGGAATTGTATCAACTTCAGTAAACCTGCATTGCCATGCTCCAGTTTGTATTCATTCCTATATATTAGCTATTATTGCATTTAAAGGTACTGCTGTCATGGCTTAGTGGTTCTGTACCTTGACTATGGTGTATAGTATCCTGGGTTTGAACCTAGCCACTGCTTTTTATTTTTCATGACTGTCTAGATATGCTGAGGGGTGTGTCTGTGTAAAGGCAGTTTTGATACGGCTTGCTCAACGTTGCCCGTCGGTTAGCTTGTTTGCGTGGTACGCTGCTTTAAGCCTCATTTGGCTATCGGCATGCATATTACACTCAGCTCAGTTAGGGGCACAGAGATTTAGCGTGTTAGACCACTGCTCAGCTACGGGCACTCATTTTGCACCAGTTAAACCACTGCTCATCTACGGGCAGATGCACTCACTCTGTTAAACTGTAGCTCAGCTATGAGCACATCTGGCATTTTTTATTCTTTTGTTACCTCACATTTCTTCAATATAAATGGGCTATTTCATTACATTTTACATAAATTGTGGTTTTATGTGTACATATTTGTCAGGGACTTGCTTCCTGCTTATTTTGCAAAAAAAAAAAAAGAATTGGTGTTGTGGGGGCTGGAACCATGAATGCCTGCTCTTCAGCCAACATCTCTACTGCTACGCTATTGTTTCCTGGCTTATTTTGCATATTTAATTCTTATATGCTTTCCCACTGACTGCTAACTGTAGCTGCTCTACAGGAACGCCCACGCAAACGAGCGCACTCACAGTTAAACATCTTTACAATAAAAAAAAAAAATATAACATGTTCATTTATATATTTTATGTTCATAGTCTGTGGGGGCATGTGTTGTGTTGTGTTTATTCACATTTTTGTGGACTCTGTTGTGGGTGTTTACTTTGGGCACTTTTACACTTCTGGGGGCGTGTCCGCTTGCAGGGCTTGGCCTACGGACACGCCCCCTACTGTCTTACACGGACCGTGTTAGACTTAGGTGTGATTTAGCATGCTCTCATGAATATGCAAAGCATGCTGACATCACTCCATTTAACTGCAGCCTCCGTGTAAGAGTTATAACTCTTACACGGAGGCTTCGTGAATCCTTGCCAGAGTATTTTTCTGGTATAAGGGATAACCAAACACTGGGGTACATTATTAAGAGAAGCACATCAGTCCTTATCAAAAGCAATTGACATATGCAAAGTGAATTAAATTGTAAATATACAGTTAAAAGAATTAACTGAGGAAATTGAAGTACATAAGGTAAAAAAGAAAACAAAGTTGCTGGAGACTCCTCAGGAAATCAAGAAATAGATCACAAAAGAAAACTTCCTAATAACTGTTTTATTCAGTTCAGTTTAGATACTTTCATCTCCTATACCAAATTCATTTTTTTCCTGCAGAGTATGGCGATCTATTGTTTGTTTTTATTTGTTTTTGGTGGTGGGGGTTGCTGTAGCAGACTGTGGGGTGGCACAATGAAGTTTTTGAGTGTTAGTATATAAGATAAAGTATGAGTAAAATAAAAAAGTTAAAATAAGAAACAGTGGGATTGGATTACAGCAGTATTGGGGGAAAGAAAGAGAGCCATCAGGTGCACCAGAAGTATGGCAACAGTGAAATTCAAGCCTTGTCTACTGGATATGGCTATAAGCATAGCAGGAAGAAGTGTCCCAAATGCAATCAATTTTGGAGAAGTAGTGGTAGAAGAAATAGTTTTATAAAATGTATAAAAGGAAAGACAGGTATGTTAAAGTCTGCATGGTGTTGAAAAGGAAAACAAGTTATTTATTGGTATTATATTGAAAAGATTTGATATACTGATACATTAATGTCTGAGAATGCATTAGCAATACTGTATCAAGAGTCAGATTACTGAAAATAAGTAATAAGAATTAATACATGGCATGTTGAATCAAGTTATCCAGTGGAACAGTGTGCAATATATTGTCTTATGAGACATTTGAAGTGTTGGAGCTAAAACGCAGAGAAGAGAAACTATATACACATTTTTAATATATTCACATCACCAAGTAATGGCTCTGGCTTAAAAATTAGTATTTTGTGAATGTAAAATTAAAGATAACATCATATTCCAAATTATAGCATTTAAAAAGGTAAATTCTCCTAATGTTTTGGGTCATTTTACATATGTCAGATGAGTGGGAAGTAAGCATTCTAGTGTCCATGCACAAGAAAAAGGGAGATTCACAACTGTAGGCAGTACAAAGAAAGTATTAAACGTCAGACACACTGCATAAAAGTCCTGGATAGGGGGATTGATAAATAAATACAAACAGTAGTAGAAATTAAGATGGAAGATGATTATTTTTGATTCCAATGAGGATGCAATACAGTGACCTAATGTTTGCAGTGAGAAACACAGTGGGGAAGAAGCTGGAGATGAGGCATTAGATACAATGGGATGTTGGCAAATATTACTTTAGGGTTAAAAAAACAGAACTGTAGTGAGGTATTTGGGGACTCAGTGGCAGTTTCTCAATCTGACACCACACTCAACTCTAAGTTAAGGACTTAAAGTTGGTGGGGGGGGGGTCCTCTTGGACAAAAAGAAATAATGCAGTATCACCATTCCTTTTTGTACTGCACTGCCTCTTGATTAGCATCTACCTGTTGTTCTAGCAAACACTTGGTCCCTGTACCCCACTCTAGCTATGTCTCTGCTAAAAACTGTTTTATACTTCATTTCACTGTCATACACTTGGATGAGATTTCTAAACATCAAAAAACAGTTTTTAAATGTTTAATTTAGTATGAAAATAATATGCTGTTTGCTGAATTATCTGCATGCAATATAGGAGTATATATATTCATTTTCCTTTTTATGTATTCCAGTGTTTTAGCAGTATTTATTTGTAGACTAAAACTAGTTTTTTTGTGTCTCGTTTTTACTGCCATAAAATTATATCAGTCTTTGAAGTGCTCCTCTATTATATTGATAATCATATCTGTTGAGTGAAGTATGTAATACAAGGATGTATTGTTATTTCCCATTATTAAGTACACCAGTAATTCAGTAATTATTTTAAGTTCTGTTTTATGTAATATATATATATATATATATATATATATATATATATATATATATATATATATATAGATATATGAAATATAAGATGATTTAACTATCTTTATTTCTTGGGAATCACAGTATTTTAAGTGTATTTATTTTTCAGAATATGAACAGCGTGTATGTGTACATGTAATGGTATGTATGATGGGGAGAGTAAATGTATAGAAAGGCAGGTCAGACAGCTTAAAGAGATCAATGAGAGGAGAGCTGTAACAAATTCTGTACTGGCTGATTAATTTGCAAGTGTGAGTTAGTACTGGGAGTTATATCTGTTGGGTTTTGTGGGAATGCTCATGTGGAGAATGATTTGAAGACAACACGTACTCTGTATTAGAGTATGTGGTACCCCACTGGCTATGTTTGGACACATTTTGAAAGGTGAACCTGTAATGCAATTGCTAAGCAGTACTGAATAGCTACCTGTGATGAGTCACCTCTGTAGGTACAGAAAGTAATGGCCTTTCAGTGAAATTTGCAGGTAAATACACATGGGTACTTCAATAATGCAGTTAAGCAGTTTAGCCATGGTTGATTTTGTAAGGAGAAACCTTCTGAAACATAAACAATAAGGAATGGTGACTAGTTTTAAAATATAATGTAAATAGCTCTGATCATAGCAGCAAACTGTGTTCCCTAGGCAAGTCAGAAAAAGGGTGTGTTTGTATTAAAATGCTTACAAAATGAATTGCCCCTTTGATGGGAAAAACCTTGTTGTGATAAAATCTATAAAATGATATGCAAGGCCATTCAGCACTGCAAATATAAATATGGAGAAGAATTCTCCATGATGGAATTTAATGTTGGTCTTATCAGTTTAGCGTAACAAGTGAAAAGTTTTAGTAGGGCTGAAGAGTTGCAGATGTAGACATGTGAGGTCTCTCATATCAAATGTGGGAAAGGTATGGGCTACAATGATGAGTCTAGAGTGGATTTGGATTCTCCTTTCCTCAATCATTGTAATTTTGTAACAAATTTCAAAGAAATTGCAGAAAGTTCAGGTGTAGTGGGGTAAGTATTATAAACTAATTGTGTTATTTATACAGTAAACTCTCAGTTAACTGGCAACCATGGGGATTGGTAGATGCCGAATAACTGTAGTTACTGGTTGCTTGAGAGTTACTATTTAAAACAGGCCTGACTAATACTGTACCCTATACTGTTTGTTTGGTTTGACTTGTTCTCAGGTTGGAGAGAGGGAATTTATTCCTATCTTCCTTTTTAAAAAAACTAAAACTCTAAAAATGTAAGGTATGTTTCTGTGGGGGGAAAACAGAAAGTGCAACACATGAAAATTGT